>NW_020897690.1:3729757-3740637 GCF_003984885.1 Neopelma chrysocephalum | reverse complement strand
GCATAAACCGGCACCAAGTTGGTTTGTGTCTTTGTTACGGGCAACAGCATTAACGTTAAAATGGCAAAAATGTGCGTGAAAGTTCTGAGTTTTTGATAAAACAAACATTTGCATGTGTTTAATTTTGCCATAAATAACAGCATGTTTTCAATTAAGGCATTTTGATGACAGTAATCTGAGATAAGGTTAAGATGGCTTCTAGAATGAATTGGCTTCCTTTTTTATTGACATGTGATTTGAGATGTCTGGAGAATTCTTTTTCTTGCCTGCTAACTCTACTTGGCACTTACTCTGGTGAGGAAGTGACTCAGATTGGGAATGTCTTCTAAGAAGATCCTGAAAGCAATCAAGCCTGGTCCATATCTGTCTTTCACACCTTGATTTTCTAAAAGTGTGTTAAATTCTTGCCAGTGGCTAGATGTGGAATGTGGACTGGCCCTCTGACTCATTCTGATGCTCCAGGTTGGTGATATAGACTATTATTTGGAATTTTGGAGGCTCCAGCTCTGCACTTTGTGTTACTGCTCATTACAATTATCTTCACCAAGATGATTCAGCAGTTTTTCCCAAGAAAATCACTAAGATGTAGGTTTTTCTTATTTCTTTTATTAATTGACCTTGGTAATACCTTGTATAACTAGCCACGTGCAAAATTATTCATCGCTAATATAATAATTGCATTTACTTGTCACTAGTATAATAACTGTAAAGCCTTACATCAGACAACTAATACACAGTAGGTGGGAAGCATGTCAAATTAAATGTACACCACCTGAATAATTCCACAATAATTAATCTGTTGATTCAACCGAGTAACTTATCAAATGCTGCTGTGGTTTCTTTCCTAACACATTGAATTTTGGAGCTTTCAAGCTTATAATATGGCACTTGCCCCTTTGGTTGCTTTTGCCTCATGCTTTCTTCCCTTTGAGAAGCCATTAAGCATTCTTGTTGCAATGCACTGTGAGAAACTGTCTTGACTTCTTATCTACACATGTGGTTATAGGCTCATTTGATACTCTGTTGGTTATTAGGTGTGTTGGGATGTTAATAGGTTAAAACATAATTCACTATTGACCTGATTTTGGATTCTGAGGATAAGAAGTGTTTGTGAATCAGGAGCCTGTATAGAGATTATTTTAGAGATTGGGGCTTGCTTATTTTTTAATCTGTTCTGTACACTGGTAGCTAAAATCCAAAAGGTTGAACCAGGTTATGAAGAGATGTAGCAAAATATATAATTTATTTCAGTGAAACTTACAACAGAGTGTTGATTAAAAAACCCCCAAACCTCATAGCATAGAAAGTTCATTATGGGGATTTTGTGGGAGGGGTATGGCAGGGGGCTTAAAACACTGGATTTTTGTCATTATCTCTGCCTCCTTGTAAGCTCTCTAATACTTCCCAATCCCTGCCACTGAGTGACCTTTGCTTAGAGAGTTGGATGGCAGCCCTTGACAGAGCCTTACAACCAGAACACAGTAATGACAGCTGAAAAATCACCCATATATCAGACAAAGTAAAAAGGGTAAGGATGAGGGAGAAGAAACATGATATTTCCTTATTTCTCCTCCCTTTTGTCTGTTTTCAGGTGTCAGCTTGGAAAAAAAGCTTTTAGGTGTGTTAAAATATAGAGGTAGAAAAAACAGACCTAATTTTTAAAGGCTACATCTGGTCTTCGCATGTTTTCAAATAGATTTCTCCCACTGTTCTCTAAATCTTTTCCAAATACACATGGGCAGCATAGAGGTAGTTACATTTGGGTTACTCATAAAATTGGAAGCACTCCTGATTTAGACCTTTACTTAGTCATTTTTTTGTAACTCTAGAAAGTACTTCAAAAGTAGACAGCAGTTGTTTTCACTTCATGAAGGCTGTTCAGTTTTTCTGAAAACTATGTGCCTGTATAGGGGACTACACATTTGGCTTTTTCAGTGGGGGGGAAAGAGGTTCCCAAATTCAATGAACTGCAATGACAAGTAGGCATTTAATTTACTTTACTATTTTTTAAAATTCTTCTTTAGGACTTCAACTTAAAGCATTTTAACTTTGTTTCTTCGTCTTAACTTCTTGAAGGCTTTAGAAGTAATTTTTCATGCAATTTTTTGTAGTTATTAGAGTAAAACAGTTCACAATCAATTGAATAGTCCCAGAGTAGGTATCTAGTAACTGATAGACCTTGCTGTATAGAACCAGCAAAACAGGAACAATAGTATATGCTGGGTGTTTTTGATGATATATCACACCTTGTATTGACTTTGCTTAACATTTTAATTTTCACAGCCACAAAACTGAAAAAAAAACCAAAGGAAAAATACATTTCACACTGCTCTTGCTTGTCAGTGTCAGTTGTAACTACTCAGTATCTTGTTGTGCTTGCAAAATTCACTGAGCCTTAGATAAGCTTTTGGGAGAATTGGATTAAATAACACATGACAATTATCTGTTTTATATATAGATGTATATATTCATATGAATACTAAGAAGATAGATATATTTGTTAATTTTATATACAGCTCCTGAATTTACAAATCTGTGTTGTAAATGTAGATGGATGTTGAAATACACCATAGTTAAGACTGATCTAAGAGGGAACACATTTTTTCTAAAAAATAAGAATATTTAGTGATTTTAACCCTTGCTTCTATTTAACGACAGTAGCTTCAAGGAAGAGTAGTATGAGACTATAATGACTTTGAAAATTAGTATGAAATGATTTAGATGAAAATCAGATGTTTGTATTGAGATTTAAGTCCTTCAGGCATAAGGGAAAACTAATCTACATCAAAACTCTCATGGAACATTCTTAATAATGGGTTCTGCTGAGATTGTGGTACGGTAGAGGAGCATCTTTGGTGAGAGAGATGGTATCCAATTCCTGTCCCAACACCAATTCAGGCAAGTAGTATCTTGCATGTCATCATTCCAGGTAGGCCCAGAGAATATGTGATCATTTGATGTTATCTGAGAAGATCTAGTCATCTAGGTTTCCTAGTATAAAACCCCTGGTGGTCTAGTGGTTAGGATGCGGCGCTCTCACCGCCGCGGCCCAGGTTCGATTCCCGGTCAGGGACACTCCCCCGGGCAGATGGAACTCGTCAGCCCTGTAAGGCCATCCATCTAAGAGAAGGTCACTCTAAACAAACCTACGTCCTGAGGACCTCACTGCCATTGTCCAAGCTCGCTTGGCCCCGGCAGATGAACCTTAGGATTAAAGGGTGGGCTCAGTTCAGCGCATACTGTGTCTCACCTAAAAAATCCATTGCGCAGGCTTAAAAGGTAAAAGACCTTTCCCAAAATCTTCGTTTGCGAAGACTGGCTATACTTGAATGAACTTCCCAGATAAAAGGAGGAGTCGTCATCCTCTGGGATGATAATCTTCATTGACTAGGAAAAGATACTAAGTGTCTGAGTGATTTACACCCTTGATTCTGTTGCTTAAAGCAAGGGAAAACAATTTTACCATTAAAACTGGTATGAGTTGCAAAAATGAAAATAGCCCCTGAAGGTACTCTATCTTAAGACAGAGTTCAGGGTATTAAAAATTCAGAACACAACAGAGAAGTCAAGGTTGGTTGTTTCCTAATGCTGTCTGATAAAAACAAGGTTGTTAGAGTTTGAAATCCATTTTCTATGAGTAACTGTTGCTATGCTGGGAAAATACACAATTTGAGATTCTTGTAATGAGGATTTCGCCATTTCAACCAAATAGGCAACTAGTCAGCATTCACAGAAAATACCAATACCAATACGACCATGTTTAGAAGCCAGATTTGAGACTACAGCAATAGGATAATAATTCTGTAGGTCCCCCTCCTGGAACCTGTCACAGGTGCATGGCGGCACTCATATACACCCCCAGAATTAAAACTGGACTGGATTTAGTTGGAAAACTATCAAGTCTTCTATTTTTTTATCCCCTGCAATCTCAATGTCACTTTGAAGTCTTCATTAAACACGACTTTTTTTTTTCTCTAATATTTTCATTAAAAGGAAAAACATCTTGTAGATGTGTGGCAGAAGATAGTAAAACTAAAATACAGACTTTGGAAAATATCTGTAAAAGTTTTAAGTGACATCAAAAGTAATATGGCCATGAATCCAGATGTGTTTGACACTAATTAGGTAACTTGATTTTTTTTCCCATTATAAAATGATTACTGTTTTTAACCAAAAGCTTTCTACCTGTATTCTTATGCCAGATTTTCATACATATGAATAAGACTGCAGGGAGTGATTTCATTTCAGAGACTTCTTTAGTATTCATAGGATAATTTAAGTTGGAAGGTACAAAGCAGGGTCAAATTTTATTAGGTTGTTTGATGCTCGGTCCAGTAGTATGCTGAATATTTCCAAGGATGGAAATAACACCTCTGCTCTGGACTCTTGTTAAGTGTTGGAGCATTCTTATGGTTAAAAATTTACCTGAATCCTGATTGGAATTTTCCATGGCGCAGCTTAAATGTATTGCCTCTCATTTTGTTACTATGCACTTCTAAGAGGAGTCTGGCCCCGTGTGTCTTCACCTATGCTCTTCATTAGGGTGCATTTGAAAAGGGGGAAGTAAGATGCACACACCCCTCTCACCCTCACACCCGTAGCAGTGGTTTTTTCAGACTGAATAATCCCAGCTCTGTCAGCCCCTTCTTGCAAATAGTGCAATCCAGCCTCCTAATCCTGGTGGCTGTCCTCTCGATGTCCTCTGCAGTTGGACCTGCTACAGTATGCCAATGACTTTCTTGACTGGAAGTCCACAAGTGGACACAATGCTCTAAATGCAGCATCAGAGCTGCTGAATGGAGAGGAATTCCATTGACTTGTTGGCTAGATTCCTCCTAAGGCAGTTTGGTATGTGTTTGATCCTCTTTGCTGCAAAGTGATGATGTAGACCCATGCTCAACTTTTTGTGAACCAAGACACCTAAGTCTTTTTCTACAAAGCTGCTCTCCAGCCAGATATCCTCAACCTGTTCTATTGCTTCCAGATGTAGGATTTTGCATTTGTCAAACTTCATGAGGTTTCTGTAGGGTCATTTTTTCAGCATCTGGGTCTCTGAAAGACATCTCTGCCTTCCAGTATGTCAACTGCTCTTCTCCATTTAGTACAATTTACAAGCTTGGTCTTGAATGAGACGATATTTTTTAAGAACTACAGTTGGGTTTAGTATCATTCTGAGGAAGTGAAGGTCTCTAGATAGCTCATGATGGACTTTATTCTTTCCTTCAAGGCTTCAGTCTGAAAAGAATGACATTGATTCTCAGGAGAGTCTTATGATTGAAGTAGATTGAAGTAGAAGTTTCGTGTTGTGATTAGACTAAGGTTCAGGTGAAAGGATGATACAAATATGCATAAAAATGTTACTGTTGGTATAAAGAAAGAATGAATTGGAAATTTTGAGTATGAAAGCTTCAGAGGAAATGATGAAAGGAGAGATAAAAGAGATGTGTTGGTGGCATCTAGATAAGTATTTTAATGAACTCACAGCATATCTGCATGCAATTTCTCAGTAATGTTCAGTTTAGGGAGACAAAAGCAAGCTCAAAACAAAAGACAGGCATAGGTAGAAAAGAAGATACAAAGGGTGAATGCAGGTTGTTTCTTGAATCATAGAGTTGGCACAGGATTAAAACTGTCACTGCCAGGTCATGAACTGTATAGAAGTTACATCCAAAAGCCAGTGTACTGCCAGTCTGTGAGTGACACAACAAGAATTCAGTGGCTGTTGATGTTCCTTGCCTTCTGTGTTCATCACAAGTTATCTTACATAATGTACTGGGATACATGTATGTTTGGTTTTGTGAGCATTTGACTATGAAGGACTGACTCTGCGAGTGAAATATTTCTTAAAATTAAAATATCTCAGCCTGTATGGTCTTGCATTGAATGGTGATATGTTGGTTCAACTCTACACATTTCAATGCTATTCACTGCACGCTTAGAGATAAAACAAAAGCTAGCAAAAGGAGCACCTTAAAAACTCCACATGCATTTTTTCCTCTTTGAAAGTGGAAGAAAAGGAAGAGAGGGTATCTGTCGGACAGGTAGCAGTTGCCTCTGCTGGTGCAAAGCTGAAATAGGCTTACATATATAACATATAAAAAGAATACAGTGGCAACTGTATGTAGGAACTTTAAAGTTGTAGTTGTTAGCCTTTTGTTTATTTTTCAACCCCTCAGCTTTGACATAATGTCTGAAGAGAAGTATAAAAATATACCAAATTCACCTATTGGTTTCAAAAATTCTGACAGTATCAAAACGTCAGAATCTATTGTTACAGCTAAATGAGGGAAAACACCCATCTACAACTGCTTATTTGGATGCTGCTGTCATTTCTGCTACAAATTATTTAAATATATATGTGATGAAGTCCTCATGGCAAGAGAATTGGATACATCATTTGTTGTAAGTTATTTGTTTGGCTTTGTTGTTTGGTGAGGTTTTTGTCCCTTGAAATATTTGGTAGTTCATATCTTTGGAAAAGAGAAACAGGAGAGACTTTACATATTTTGATAGAGACTGTGAAATACGGATGCGAATCATTATTTTTTTTCCTGGTTCCTGGCCATCCCATAGTAAATTTTAAAGTATAGTTAGGATTTATTGATGCCCTTGGTCTAGACTGTCTTTGCCAAATCTAAAGAGCCTACTCTCCTGAAGCTCCTACATCCAATATGTCATGTGGGTTGTAATAAACAAGTACTTCTGTGGTTCACCTTCAAGTAGTTCAGTACTAAGGAGGGAAAGAAGTGATTCACCAAGTTTTTTCCCTCAGGTCTTGGTTCTTTGTTGGCTGTGGCTCCATTTACCTTCCTGCTGTTCTACTTAGCACTCCATTTATGTCCCAGCTGCTCTGCTTCTGCTGTCCTTAAGATATGTGACAGAAAAAAAAAGAATGAATCCTAGGAATCTACAGAATGAGCTTCCTGGCAATGGAAAGGGACAGAGGGTTGTGGCAATCAGAAGTGAAGGCCTCATGGAAACAAGCAGCAGATCTGTAAAGCCTGTCTAATCTGTAGTACGGGCAAGGTACTTGTGCATTTCAGAGAGTGTTTGTTTATGTTAGTCACCAACAAACACACTTTTCCACTCTTACCATGTGTTTTGTCTTACTCCATAAATATCCTGAAAGAAGGGGCTCTTGTTCAGTGAAGTACTACACAAAAACCCAAAAAATTTGTATCTATGTAGTTTCGAGTAGTCCTAGTGGTTCCCAAGCTAACCAAAATCAATTGTTGAGAAACTCACAAGTGGGTTGTTGTTTTTTTTTTGTTCTGTGTGTTGTTTTTATTGTTGTTGTTTGTAATAACCTTATTAGAAGCTAGCAAAACCCAAAGCTTGCACTGTTCCTCTGAGAGCTGCATACTGTAACTTGTTTGGCAGCTCTGTTACTTGCCTGTCTAAAGTAAGCAACAACAGAAAAATTTTCTGAAATCTTTGTTTTGAAAGGCTATCACCTTAACAAAAACTCCTTCTGTGATTCCAGGACAAGCAGATGCAATAATTTTCTAGGAGGTTTTTGCAGCTGGTTAGCTGTCAATGTGTTGACAAAAGAATGGGAGGGAAGACTGCTCCTCTGCATTTCTGTGGCTACTTTTTTTTTCTGTCCTTAAGGACTAGCAGCACACAAGTCACGATAAATATTATTTTTATGTAGTGTAGATGAACATTGATGAAGGTGATTGTAGCAGAAAGCATATCTGTGGAAAATTTGCCCCCATAAACTAATTAGGAAGATTCTTCTCTTTTTCTAACTTGTGATGTTGACTTCTGTGTCTCAAGGAGTATTGCTCTTTATCTTAAATGTCTCTGCACCCCTTGATTTCTACTGTGTAGATTTATTCAAACATTTATGGACACTTTGATAACACTTGATTTTTAGGTACAGGTAAAAACAGTAAACTTGCAAGGCATTGTGAGTCCAAGCTTAATTTGGAAACCCCTCGACCAGTTTCATTTAACCTTTCAAAAAGCATGCTTTGATTGTTGAAAGAATAAATCCGACAGTTGTAAATGTGTTCCAACGAAAGATTTTGTAAAAGAAAGTAGTTGTAAAGTACAGCAGTGCATCTGCTTCTACACTGTAAAATTACAATGAAACAACAGTGGATCCTTGCTGGCTCTTCTGGTCAGTTTGTTAAGAATCATGGCCAAATGGAGAGTTCTCAGACGGAACCAGGAAGGCTTCAGTTATCTTATATGTGACTGACACAATAGGTAATAGTTGATAAAAATTTTCTGGTGTGATGCTATGAGATGAGGAAAATAAGCCTATCCCAAGAAAAAGGAAACCTTACCTAATTGTGTTTATTGCTTTTACAAGAAAAACTGACCTTATTGCATTAAGTTCAGGACCTAATGATCATGATACTTCTTTAATAGGAGTTTTCCTTCAAGCTATCTGGTAAACAAAGTTAATAAATCCAAGTTAATTCATCTGAATCAAGCATCGACTTAAAGTATCTGAATCTTATGCTTATATTGTTTAACTTCTTTTATTTTTTTTTGACTGAGAATTCACATTTAGCCCTTGAACTGGGATGGGTCTATTTTTCCTTACAGCAAGGATTCCCAAAAACTACCTGTGCCGTTCCAAGCTGGATTGTATGATTTTAAGAATAACTTTTAAGGAAGGTTTTCTTAGGAGGAAAAATTTGATGGCTAACTTCAAAATAACAGAATAGGAAAAAAACCCAAAAATGTTTATAAATAACTTTCCCTCTGTCCTGTTTCCTGTGTCTGGACTTACCTGTGAGGTTTAATGTCTTTTTTATTTCAGCAAAGGCTGTGTGTCCCTCTGGTATATAGTCCACTGGGAAGGACTGGGTTGTGTGTTTCCTTCCTGTTCCACTCAGAAACGTCTCAGTTTCTTTACGATATTGCAGACTTTTTCCATCCTCAGTTTCATACTCTGCCTCTTCACATTTCAAACTCTGTGTGTCTCATCCCAATCTAAAAAGCGTTTGCCTCTTAGCATACTCTATGGAGGAGAAGTAATCTATTCCTCCATCCTGAAGGTTCTCTGTGATACTGTCAGTCCAGTTTTGTGTGGATAATAGTTTCAAGTTGAGAAACAAAACAGATGATGTCCATTGTATTGACTCCTCACTGGTATTTCTATACTCTAAAGACAGATGTAAAATTAAATGTTACATTTTTTCCATATGTAGGAAGCCTTAATTGGCCTTTGTAGCATTTGTTAGAATGCACAAGATGCAGCTCATTATATATCATAAATGTATTAAAAGATCTTCAAATGTCACAAGAGATGCAGAGGAAAAACTTGATATTAAGTGAAGTGTGGTAATACAGATGGTCTCACTCCTAGAAGTATATGGCATGTATTATGCTGTTTTATCCTGTTTCTTGTCTTCAGAATATTCTCTCTATCTCAGCTGGTGGATGAACATGGTTTTCGTTGCAAGGGATGGGGCAGTAGGGAAAAGCATACATTTGCAAAGCATTCTTTAATTTTAATGAATTGCGGTGTCTTCTCTTTACTGGACAGAGGAATCCAGATGATCCCAGTAGACATTTTTGGACTCAGATTTCTGCACCTGATATTTGCTACAAAATCAAAACTTAATTTTAACTATAAATGCACAATTGAGTGCCTGTAATAGTGACGCATATGTAATAACAATGAGGTTGTTTGGAATTACATTTAATGCAGTTGAGATATTTAACCTTGCATTACAGGCAATTTTTAAAGGGCCTAGGGTAATGGTGCTTGCAAAAGCTTCTGGACAATAATGGACACACTGGGCAAGAACATAACTAACTGTAGGAAAGTAATGTAATTGCATCTCCTGCCTTGCTGTTGTATTTGCTTAAATGGGTAATTTTTGCCAAAGGCTTTAACTGTTGGCAGCTGAAGTCAAGTGGATTCTGGGGACTCCTGCACCACCAATATTTAAAGTCAGTGTCAAGATTAAAAAAAGCAGGGATTGCTACAGAGCCAGCCTCAGATTAAATATTATTCTGTAGGTTTAATATTTTGATTGCTCCTGGATAATCAGCTCCTGAATAAGCACCACATCTTGGTATTCTGTTAGTAGTCCTTTTAGTTGGCACTGGTTTTCGTACCATAATATAATTGATAGGCTCCTGTGTCAGAAATCACTAGGCAGCCAAATAAACAATATGTCCTTCTATCTGTTCAGGAGTAATGTAAAGTTCAGAAATATTGATCCCCTGTGCCAGCTAAAGCTATAATGAGGATAATACCAAATGAACCAAAAGCTGCTTCAACATGTCTCATCTATTACCCAAAGAATTATAAAGTTAGTACCATATTGACCTTGTTGTGACATGCTAAAAATTACTGCTGCCAGTGCTGCTTTTCAAATGGCTGCTCTTCATGGGAAAAAGAAAAAAGAAAATATTTTGCTTGTCCATGACTGGTTTGCTTTTTATTGATCTGTTCCACACTGCTGATTTAAATGTGAATATTCAGCAATAAGGCATCAAAGTCATCTTAACAGAGAATGGCAAAAACATGTTGTTGGCCAAAATTTTCCTATTATGGAGAATTTGGCAGCTTTTGTTTTTTCACCTCTCCTCTTCCCCCCTTTGTTGTCTCTGCTTAATTCCAGAATTAGGTGAATGCTTCACCTATGGTGGTGTCCTAGACTTAATGCAGGAGCCTGTCAGAAATAATGCAATGCCAGTCCTCTGAGTTCACCGGTCTTTCTTAAAATCTCTCCCACTGAACTTCAATTTTCATTGAAATTCTATTCAGTTATAGAGTTTATTCCATGCTAATTATGAATTAAAAAAATTCCATCTGGAGAGGATAATATAGAATGACTGATTAAAAGTGAAAAGATTAAAAGACTCTCCATGAAATAAGTACATTTAAAGATTAAAATATATCATCATCT
>NW_020897690.1:3666059-3729747 GCF_003984885.1 Neopelma chrysocephalum | reverse complement strand
AATAATTCTGAGAACCATATCTTAACATTTTGAGTTCTAAATTGAAAGATGCTTTTGTCCCAATTGCTAGTTTACTAGATAAAAACCCAAGCAAACCACTTTTCATAGAATTTAGACCATTTGATCTTCAGAGTTATCTAAATATAGACACAAGCAGCTATCTTTCAGCAATCACATCTGAGACACCCAGTTCCTTTTCATAGTGATGAGATGGTAAGAAGCTCAGGCTTCCTTTTCAGTCAAGAAAACCATATTTGTAATGCTTCAAAGCATTTCAGAGTCTAATGAAAAGCTGGTGATAATTAGATGCCAGTCCTTGTATCTTACTTATTTCCTATGTAAGGAGTTATGTTGCTGTTTATCTAGTTTTTTCTTTATTGAATTGTGCTTTACCTCAAGCACAGTAATAAAGTTTACGTGTACTGTTAAATGCTTGATCATCTTTCTTTCTACAGAGCATCATCCAACAGTGGTGAGTGTTATAGTTGTCATTATATTTTAATATCTGTTGATAATACTAAGGAGAAGGCATTTCTCAGGATGAAAAGTAGGTAGTATTTCTTTAACCATAGTCCCAGCAGGTTGTTTTCACTTTATGTTAATTCTAATGATACACAAATAGCTAACTTTCTGTTGACACAAGGAGTGTCTACATTTCTTTTGCAAATTGCAGTGGTGTTGATTTTTATTGGTCTATGTATATATAAATGTTTTTTGTAGTTGAAGTGGAGTCAGTAGATACTTTCTCCCATCACCCACAAAAGCTTATTTCAAAAACTATTGTTTCAGTCTGAAAAAAGCAGAAGTGTATGTGAAGGGAAAGAATCTTACTTCAAAATCAATAGGCATTTGTCAGTCCTTGAATTTTGGGCTTTGACATTGTCAGTGTCACGAAAACCAGGAAAAATGTTTCTATTAAATACTGACCTCACTCAGAGTGAAACCTATACACACACTCATTTTTTACTATCAGCAGGTGAGGTACTAGTGCAAGGGAATCTGAAGAGGAACATTTACATCAACCAGGCATGAGATAAGGGAGGGATTGCGATAGAGGGAATGTAGATAAGAATATTCCACTGGTGCCTCTTCACATCCTGAGAAATCACCTGTAAAATTGGGGTCTCAGAACTTGGGAGTTGTGATGATAAAGAAGGGAAAAGGAGATAGTGACACCTAAGAAGCAACAGGAGTGAGTAAGAACTAGCCCAGCATGTGAGGACATGAGCAGCACGCGGATTCTAGGAGAGCAGATGTTGTTCTGGAGCAGGAGAGCTTCAGAAGGTGGCTGGGGTCTCCGATCTCAACCTCACTGATCACCCTCTGGTGCAGTAGTTGGCTATAAACACCACTTCACTTATGGCATAGGAAAGAGTGTGGGGAGAAACAGGCTACCTGGGAAAAGTAGTAAACATCTTCCTAGCTCTGAGATCAAAAGATTTTAAACTTCTGGATGAGAGGAGGAGGGAAAAGACTTGGCTTTGCTGCTAGGAGGTTTGATAGATCAGGCTACCTCTTATCAGCAATAGCAGCTTCTTGACATGTTTATTGAGGAAAGAACCTTTCCCAAGAAACTAGCTGCCACTTGAGCATTTTCTCTGCAGACCCCTAGCAGTTCTGAAAATTCATAGATTATGAAAACTGATAAGGTTTGAACACACAATACAAAACATAAATTTCACATACTTTAAAATGCTGTCATGATTTATTTTCTTCTGCATTTTCTTATACTGGAGTGACACTGCATTAAATCTCATTTTAATGTTCTGGAATGCAAAAAGTACTTGTCAGCCTTATTTGTTTCTTTTTACTCTGTGTGCATCATATGTTTTAGAAATATATTGTTTGGAAATATGGAGGATTTGCAAGTATAAAAAACTTCTTTTTTTTTTTTTTTTAATTTTATTTTTTATTTTTTTGAGAAAACAGTTGTTAGCAACTGAGAGCATAAGTGTACCAGGACAGGAAAACAAAAGTACTTGCTACAGTAAATTAGTAGAAAATGAAAGGCTCTTCTGCTAAATGTTTGCCAGTTCAAAGGTGGTAAAAGAGAAGCTAGAGCAATACTGTAGCTTGGCCAAGCTCATGTGCTGTGACCTCTAACTATGCAAATGCGTCTGAATATAAAATTCAGGTGTTTTAATGAACAGTGTCATTACCATATACATATTAATTTCTGTGCAGAGGCACAATAATTTTCTAGAAAGTTGTGTATGCTATTGGCAAAAAACAGATGAATATGCATCTCCATTCCAATGTCCTATGACCGCTTGGTATTTCTCTCCTACAAAATGCGTTTCTTCTGCTAGTTTTATACAGGTTTGTTTATTCAAGCCGTCTGCACATAAACTTATTTTTGAAGAATTCCTGCTTTGGTGAAATTAATATCTTAAACTTCAGAAATTTTTGTTCTACTTTTATGAAAAAGCAAAGTCTAAAACAAGTAGGTATTAATTATGTGGGAGAAATTGTGTGTAAGAGTTAACTCTGATCGTGCAATGTATTCAATCCCTTTTCTAAGCAGAAAAAGGCAGTTTTATGCAATTTTTGTGAAAACAGTACTTTTAAACCTAGCTGGCTCTCCCAGCATGGAGTGGTGGTAACTGCTAACAGGAGGGGCCCCTAATACAGAGTATTTCTTTCCTGTAAAACTGAATGCAGAAACAAAATGCATTCCTTTGTCTTTAGAGGAGATTAAGTATCAGAATAATTGACAGGTAACATACTGAAGATATTTAAGAAGAAATGCAATCAGATGTAAGGATTCAGTTCTTGATATTGGTAAGAGTGTCTACAGAATTTGGTACAAATATTGACTTATGTATACTTGTTCCCTTACATTTGTTTGTTATGTTTTGTTTGTTTTGTTTTTTTTACTATTTGGACACATAAGAAACAACAGGAGTGAGCAATAACTTGGGCAATGTATGAGGCCATGACCAGTGCATGAAATCTAGGAGAGCAGATGCAGCTGTAAGCAGGAAAAATTCAGTTTCTATAGTGGGGTACTTTAAGGAATTATACAAGCAAGTAAGAGTTGCAGGATTGGATCCGTATCTTAGTTCTGTTTCTACAGTGTAATGTTGTAGAACTGTTTGAAAGATGGCCAAACAGATGTACAAGAAAGCATTAAGAAAAAATATTTTGACGTGTTTTTGAAAAATTTCCCTCCAATTTGGGAGCTATGGAAATATGACCACCATATTGCAGAGTCTGATGACATACAACTGCAAGAATATAAGAACAGGCTTTTCATCTTTGGAATTGTTCTGCAAAAATAAATTGTCTTATTCTGTTCTGTGCTTGGTAATGACAATAACATTCCCCTATTAGTAAGTTAGACTCTAGTCAGAACACCTTTTTACAGAACTAATTCTTCTGCAATGTAAGAATTCAAGACCTATGTTTAATATATAGTCAAGGATTTGCTGATGATTCTGGTGAATCGTGCTTTCCTGCATCCTGTGTGTCCTTATGTGTCTTCTATTCTGAAGATGGGAACCTGGTATGCCATTAGTTCTTTTGGGTACATTCAGAAAGTCTTACTTTTATACATTGCAACTTGGCCAAGTGTTCTGTACTGCTTTACTCAATAAGAGGAGAGAAACAGATTTGCAAAAGGCACTGTGTGCTGTGCTGGGTTACAGAGTAAGTAATAAAAATAGTTTTATCCTAAATTAAGAATTTTTTAGTTATTCAGTTATAGACAACAGTGTGAATTTTCCTGAGGAAAAGGTTAATGAGATGAAGATATGACTTACATGCCTGATTTTGAAGGAGTGCTTTGTATCAGAGGAATAGTTCATTACCCTGTAAAACTTGCTCCCTTACTGCTGCTGAAGCCAACATTAGCACGTGGAAAACCTTCACAGACCTGTAAAGTTTCAAAGTTTTCATTGTTTGTTCTTGTCTATGTTATACTTTGATTTCTGACATGCAGACATGGTGCATTGTTTTTGTAGAAAGCTTCAGAATACTTAGTAGGGAGAGAACAAGATCTCTTTGTGTGTGTTGGCTCCAAGTGGCCATGACAAGGACACATCCGAAGATTTGCTCAATTGTGCTCCTGGTACTTCTTGGCAGAAGAAATGCAGGAGAGGGAGTGTAACAGATCCTTGAGTGACTGCCATGGTGTTGCTGTGTTGTAGCCCTTCAGCTTTTTGCAGATGTTCTCTTGCATTTGCTTCATCTAAGCTGTTTCTTCAGCTATATGCTTGTCAGCGAATAACAGGGCAAAGATATATGTGAGGAAAACATGGGCAAATGACACTGCTGTAGAGCTGCTGAACAAATTGTCTTGTCATTCACATGAATTTGTATGAACATATACATGCTCTGCCTTCCCAATTACTTTAAGGTGTGATCCTCTTCTTGAAGAGCTTACGTCGTTCTGCACACATCAGACCATTGTGCTTGCACTACCTATGCAAACTATTGCTATTCTGACTTTGCAGATGGATATAATCCAACTTTCCAGAATGTCTGTGTTGTCCCAGGGCACAATGTATGAAGTCTGTAAGTGAAAGGGGAGGTGAAAACCTAACTGTCTGCATCCCACCTTTGTACCTCAGCCATTTAGTATACAAACTGAATAGCTGGATTTTTCCTAATAATTTTGGTATATTCATGGTGTTACTGTTTGCCTTCTTAGAATTTTGTACACAAGAAAGAATGGCAGCCTTTTGCAAAAACCTCACAAGTTGTACTGGGTTTGTGTGGCAAGGTATTGGGCAGGTGAGGCTTCTTTTAGAAGCTACTAGAAGCTTCCCTGATGTCCAACAGAGCCAATGCCAGATGGCTCCAAGACAGACCTGTTGCAGGGTAAGGCTGAGTCCATCAGTGATAGTGGTAATGCCTCTGGGATAATGTATTTAAGAAGTAAAGAAAGGTTATTGCACAGAAGTAACTGTGGCCAGAGCAGAGTGAAGTGATAATATGTGAGAGAAACAGCTATGCAGACACCAAGGTCAGTGAAGAAGGAGGGGGGAGGAGGTGGTCCTGATGCCAGAGCTGAGATTCCCCTGCAGCCCGTGGGGAAGCAGGCTATCCCTCTGCAGCCCATCATAGTCCACAGGGAAGCAGAGATCCACCTGCAGCCTGTGGAGGACCCCACGTCAGAGCAGGTGGAAGCATAAAGGAAGCTGTGACCCTGTGGGAAGCCTGTGTAGAGAGAGCGCACGCTAGAGCAGGTTTGCTAGCAGGAGTTGTGATCCCGTGTGGCACTCATGCTAGAGCAGCCTGTTCCCGAAGGACTGCATCCCATGGAAAAGGGACCATGCTGGAGAGGTTCATGAAGAACTATAGCCTGTGGGAAGGACTCATGTTGGAGAAGTCCATGGTGGACTGTCTCCCATGGGAGGGACCCCATGCTGAAGCAGGGGAAGAACTCTTCCCCCTGAGGAGGAAGCAGTGGCAACAAAATGTGATGAACTGACTGTAACCCCCATTCCCTGTCTCCCTGTGCTGCTGAGGGAGAGAAAGTAGAGAATCGGGAATACAGTTAAGCCTGGGAAGGAGGAAGGGGTGGGGAGAAAGGGGTTTTTTTAAGTTGTTTTTTTTTTCTTCTCATTATCCTCCTCTGAGTTTGGTTGGTAATAAATTCAGTTAATTTCCCCAAGTTTAGTCTGTTTTGCCCGTGGCGATAGTCAGTGAGTCACCTCTCCCTATCCTTATCTCAGCTCATAAGCTTTCATTATATTTTCTTCTCCTGTCCAATGATAGGGAGGGGAGTGATAGAGCAACTTTGGTGGGTACCTCACATCCAGACAGGGTCAAAACACTATGCAAGTCCTTTCAGCACTTGTTCTGCTTCTGAATTTTGTACCGTGGGCATGTTGTAACCTGTCCACACAGGTAGGTCACAATCTTATTGTGATGCAGGATTTATTGTGATGCAGGATTTCTGTTATTTTATACCAGCACCATTTAGCAGAAAGCTGACCATGAGACAGCCCAAAGACGCCAGCTGACAACCTTCAGCACACTTTCCAAGAGCCTATATTTGCTGTCAAATCTGACAATTCGAATAGACCATGCTGATCAGCCCTTTTTCCAACTCCTTGGTTCACGTGAAAGCTTTCACAGAGCAAGATGGCCCTTTTCCAACACTTAGGGCTAAGGAATACTATTATCTCTGCCTGTTTGTCCCCCATCCCAGAACTTCTTTATGTTGACAGTCTCCATTCCTGCTTTATAAAGAGAGCTTTGAGACTTCTTGACAAAGTTCACTAGTTTCTAGTTATATGACATAAAGTGCCTAGAAGTGAGTACGGACCCCTCCTGAAGTTCATGGATGTGTCTGAAACTGTGTAGGGTTAGACTTCTTCTCAAGGCACAGGGAGGCACATGGGTCGGAAGGTATGGACAGGGGTGCTTCTTTGTCTTTCAACATGTTGCCTCTGTCTGAACCAAGAGATTTAGGCAGAAAGATGAGGTCAGCTTGGTCCAGAGCTTTGAGAAAGAAAACAGATCTCTCCATCTAGGGTAGCTGTCAGGTAAGGAGAGAGATCCAACAGCTGACTGGGAGGAAAAAAACTACATAGAGCACCAAAAGGGAAGCCTCAAAGAGACAGCAATGTATGCAGGCTCTCCTTGTGGATCCACCTTCCTGGCTCTAATGTATGTCTGTGCTCAGTACAGCAGTCACTTCAGTCATCTCCAAACCTCTGAACTTAAACTGCCTTCCAGCAAACTTCATCCAGTATCAGATTTAGCTCCTGAGTGACAAGTAGGTGAGATGCTGGTAGAGTGGCAACTATTTATATGAAGTGTGACAGTTGCTGCCATCTTTGGACGGGATTTGGATGCATATAAAGCAGATTTGGGTCCACTGTTGGTATTGATCTCTATCACTTACAATGTCAGATGAGAGTTGAAATATTTTTGTGTGAAAACCGGAGGAAACATTAATGTGGGAATGGACTGCATCTGTCCTTTCCAAATTCTGATGTCTTGGTTTAGTGTGGGGTGATGTTTTTTTAAGGTATTCCAGACAGGACTGTGAGGGCACTTCAAAGAGCTTCTAACGATCAGACACTGGATGAGTGGCTAGTGGGTGGACAGAAACCTTGGCTTGGATGCAAACACTGTATCAAGATATGATAGTTAAAGGTAGGAGGGGTACTGATTCACTTAGTTTCAAGGTCTAGGTTTTTTAGAAATTTCTTACTTCCATTACAGTGGTGTACATATTTACGTCCATGTGTTGTCTTTATTTTCTTTCCTCAAGTCCTGAAAATCTAGTCACTTTCTTTGCACCTTGAAGCTGTTTTGAAAATTTATATCATAATTTCTCCATCATCGGAATGCTAAACTGAGGTGTCTGAAGTGAAGCCTGATTGTAAAAGCTGTTTGCTGCTTTCTGTGTCTCATTCTGACTATTGTTATTCCAACCTTGTAGTAAATTCTTCCTCTCCCAAATTAAGTATATGCAACATTAAATAGAAACATAGTTAAATTAATTTCCTTAGTGGTTTGAGACTACATGCCTTTTTTTTGTTTTTAGTGCTGATGTTCTCCATCCGTATTTGTTTCAGAAGCTGGAGTAGCATGAAAAGTATAGTGCAAAGAAAATATGCTTGGAAGGATGTGTCTTGTCAGGACAGAATGAGAGAAACTGCTGTGGGTGAATATAACTTTTGATTATCCTCTGAGAGTGAAATTTGCTCACCTGTCTGCTTGGACACCTTTTGAATAGGGTTCTGCCTGTAAACAATGCACCATTTATACCAATAAATATAACTGTAGTTTGGTAACTGCACCCTCAATACCTGGTTAATTATGAGGGATTTTTGGAAAAGTTTATGATCAGTCATGGCACATCTGTGGAAAGGAGAAAATGAGATGTCCAGCAGAAGGAGGTAGATTTACAAAGATGCATTGAAGAGATATAGGCTAAAATAGCTGATCCTTTGTAATAAAAAGTCAGAGATGTATTAAGCATCACCTCTTGGCCGCTATATGACAAATGTATTTTCAGTTACCTGTTAATCTTAACCTGAAACAACTGAGCTCAAAGTCAAGAAATCCTTCTTATGTGGGCATACAGACAGGATTATGTCACTTACTCTGACTCTTTTCTGTCATTACTTTTTCTATCTGGATTCTTGCTAACCTTAAAAGCATGCAAAGTAAGGACTTTGAACAATTGCTTCAGATTTTCCCAATGACCTTGGGTTTATAAAGCCTTGTTCCTGAGCGTACTAAGAAGTGGCTGCCATAAACTCTGCCTATTTAATTTTTAAACTTCATCAGAAACAAGAAACTAGGCTCCAACCTACGTGTGTAATCTAATGAAAATTTACAGGGATGTGACTGAACTTTGAGCTGTCTCATCTCTTCTTTGATTTTAGTGTAACTATATGAATAAAGCAATTGGAGTTTGGCCTTGTATTAATTTGGAAGTAATGAAAACTAATAGGACTATGAAGGTGACAGATGCAGGTAGTAACACTGGAAGTCACTCATATCACACAGTTTGGTTATGCATTCACACTTGTGGACAGTGTACTTATGGACCTACCTTCTGAGCCCTGTGAAAATGACAAGGTACGTATGGAAACTGTGAGTTTTCATTCCTTGATCTGTTTTCCATCTTACATTCCATATTGCTGTGTACTCAAAACATGGAATTTAAAATTAAGAAATGATTGCATGTACTTACATCAATTAACCATGACTTTGGCAGAAAGTAAGATAGGATAGACACTGAGGAACCAAGTGATAGATGAAGGCAACAGCCTAATATGTTTAATACTTCAGCACAGAGTATTTTGATTGTTAGCTTCTTGGGAGATTGGTTAATTGCATGTTTATCTTCTATGTAATTTGTTCCTAAATAAGCTTTTAAAAGCGTAATTCTGGAAGGGAGCCAGTCTGAATCCGATCCATGTTGACAGCATAAAGCCTACTTCAGTTATGCATTAATGCCTAACCTTGTTTGCTGTGCTTCAATGCAATTGTGTAGAATGGCTTGGATCAAACCCAAATAGCTACAAATTTTACCAAGAGTTGCTGAGCCTTTTTCTGGAGTTTCTAACAGCTTATAATGGGGAAAGGGCTGGGAAGCAATTTTACTTATACTGACTAATTAGTAGAATTAACATAATTACTCTGCATGCGTATAAAGATACTAATAGGAGCTTTGTGGATCTGGTAGGAGAGCAGATTTTTTAAGTTAGGCATAGCAAAACCTTATATTCTTTACATTTTCAAAATTTTTGGTTAATGCTCCTTCCAGCCAAGCAGTCTGGCCTGGATTCAAGGAGTTAAAATGGTGATGGTGAGGCTGTGCCTTGACCATAAAGTGACTTAATTTGGCTTTAAGGCTTCTCTGATCAGATCAAAAACCCTCATCACTGTATGATGTGAAGTGCTGAAAAACTGATAAGATTACTGTGATAGCTCGAATTTGTTGCAAACACTTAGATAAGGTAACTATGCACTGAAGGTATTACAATGGATCTGCTATAATTTTTCCATATGTCTCTGTGTTTATGACATATCAAGTGTCATAATTTTTTTCTGTAGATCACATAAGAAAACATGAAAATTCCATGAATCATAACATGGGTTATAGCAGCCTTGTCAGATAGAATCTAGGAACACTGTATTTAATTTTTCACTGTGTTGTCCCAAGTTATGTTTTAAGGTATATTCCTATTTGAGTACATGGAGCAGAGGCCGCTATGCAATCAAAGTAGCATGTTTCTTTAACTAGATCTCAGTCATTCCAAACTCCAGAAGCTCAATAATTCTTGCAATTTGTTTTTCTGTTTTGTAGCTGATAGCTAGATAAGAGTGTTCTTTTCCAGCCAGTGCTTGCATAATTCAAAAACAAGGAGATAATTAGAATGACACTTTTAAAGTACAATATATATAAAAGTATATAGCTGAGTATTTTCCATTTTTACTTCAAAGTATATAATTTTCTACATTTCTCCATAGATTTTTCTCTGTATTCACTTTAAAAACTCCATGATAGAGAGATGAAGTGATAATGTTTCTCGTATGGGGTTTTTATATACTTTAGATGGAACAAACAGAAGCAAATATAATATTCCTTGCAATGTCTATGAGTGTATACTGTCTCCCAAATGGTGAAGTTTGGCAGGTGGGGGAATGGAGGAAACAACAATCATAATCTTAAAACATCCTGAGCAACCTTTTTTTTTTTTTTACTTTGTTTAAAAAAAGACATCCCAGTCAGATGGCAACCTTTACAATTTGGTTGAATTTTCTAGAGTGTGCAGATAGGTATGAGAAGTTAAATTGGATATGTTTTATTTCTGTGAAATCTTGGCTACTGCCTCCTCATATTGTGGGCAGTGTGAGGGAGAGGGACACTTGCTGAGGCAGAGGCTCACGCTGGCATGTTCTTCCCAGAACTAGTATTGGCTGGATGAAACTCTTGGAGCTCTGCATCTAACTGCTGCTCTGTTTTCTGCCTTCTCATGTTTTCTCTGAAGCTGGTGAACATAAAGACATCTGCAAAAGTGTATAAGCAGCTTTACTTTTCAAAACTATATTAGTTTCTTCCAGCTTTACACCTTATCAAGTTCCTCTCAATTTGAATCTATTTGTACCAGCTGAAAATAGAGACTGTTGTCAAATACCTTCCATGAAAGTATCCTATTAGTGTGATAAGGAAGGAAATGTGATGGACAGAGCATTTTTTAGTCAAAGTTTCCATTGGCCTATGTGAAATCACATGTTGGTCTCATTCAGTCTGTTTCTGGTGTTGTTACTGTGGTCACTGCAGCGGCCACAGAAGGAACAGTGCAGAGAAAGGAGTGATTTGTTCACTGCAGAAGGTGGCTGTTTACAGAACAGAGTTACTGGGCTATGACACACTGGTACAGTCATACAGAATGCGGCTCACACCTCCACTTATTATTGCTATTTATTACTGTGTTAAGCAAGTGACAAGGGATCTTGGCTGTTCCTAGAAAGGACATAAATGTTACAGACACTTTTTGGTTTGTTGAGTTGACACGGTCCAATTTAGAACTGCAATTTTTTCACTGTAATAAAATGATGAAAATATTTCTTTTTTTATCCAGGATGTGTAATGCATGGATGGGATGAAGAAACTGGGACATGGGCAAAACCATTCCCAGATGTGTCAGGTTGTTTGCAGATATTTCAAAATTATCTGTTTTGGTGGAGATTCAAGTTACCAATCTGGCTACTGGTGATCTGTGAAATTGAGTGGTGTTTGGTACTTGTCAGGATTGGACAGGCTGTCAAGCACTTCATCGGAAAGTCATTATCACTTTCCTGTTTCTTTATATAATTTTCCAATGTTCTGTTCTAGTCTCTAATATCAATTCTGGGACTTTTTTTTTTTAAAGAGAGTTTTTTTGAACTGCTGGTACAGTGTATCTGTCTAATCTCTAAAATTTCATAAATAGGCCTTACTAGTCAATACTGATCTTCACTGAAAAGAATTGATTGGCTATTTAAATAATACCTTTTGCATAAAACCACTCCATACAAGCAGCTTTTTCACAAGAAGAGTTTGGGTTTAGTAATGTAACAAGCAGAGAAATACAGTTTAATGATTAGACAATTTTTAAAATACCTGTATTTTACTTCCCTTGTCAAAATCTAGTTTTCTACCTAAGTGTTTCTTTTGGTAAGCCTCTGATGTGGTAGATCTTTTCAAGCATTTTCATTGCAATACTAATTTACTTCAAGCTGATGTGATTGATAAGTATAAATTCTTCTGGGTTAAACAAGTTTTCCTTTTTATTAGCATAATGAGATGAGGAACAAAATTGCTTCTGAAATTGAGAGTCAGAAGAATGAGATTTGTGGATTTTAGGATAATAGAGGGGACACTTGATTTAAATGAATCTGATGGGTTCTCTATACTTAAATATAAAGAAATTGCTAGAAAGAGCTGCCTGAAGAAATCTTTGACTTGATTCTCCCCAGTGCAGTTGAGAATAAGACGTGTCCTCAAGAACATCTTCAGGGAAAATGTGAAAATTGGAAGTAAATTCAAGCATACTCCAAGGACTAAACCTGAGAATATTACTTTTTTACTGAAAGCAAGGATATGTTTTACCAGGTTATCTTTCTCCTTGCATAATGGTAAACATTCTCACTTATAAATAACAAAGCAATGGAACACGCCTTTCAACTTCAAGCCAGTACCTGATCTTGCTAGATTAAGTGGTCAGCCCCAGTGCATATAGTCGAGTGCTTTTTTGGATCAAGACTTATATGATAAGTCCTGTTAATCGCTGACAGTGTACAAAATAAACATTAAAGGCAATGTGAAAAAATCTACAAAACCCCCTGTATAGCTCATCTGTGACCTTGAAAAGGTCATTCACTTTAAATTGCAACTCACTCGCAACTGAGATAGGAGCAGAGGCTGTGTGGTGCCTTGAAAAGCTCAGGAAAGGAAATACCTAAGGTTGTTATCTAGCAGTGATGCTAATAATTCTAATGCAATTAAAGTGAGTTAAATTGTTTCAATAATGCTAAACTCAGGCTACAGTCCTCAGGCATGCTACACTCCCTGCTTCTGTGCATTCCTCAGCTGCTTAACTCAGAAGCTACAGACGTCTTAATGTGGCAAACAGTTCCTGCCCAAGTTAGTTCTGAGGAGATGTGCTTCAAACTGTTTGCTAGGTGCTGGTGCGTCTCAGTAGGGAACATATTGTGAAAATGGATGAAAAAAAGGAACACACGCCTGCAGCTGTGTTCAATTTATACTGAGAAACTTCCCAAAGTTGTCCATGTTTTTTCTTTGTACTGAGATCAGAATAGCCATTGCTCCCATTCCTAAAATAGTAGTAAACATGGCGTTGTTTACTACTTTGAGGTAACTTTGACCCAGAATCAGAGCTCTATGCTACTTAGGGCTTTAAACTGGATGTAAAACTGCATTTTCCTGGCCTAGGTTTGCTTGACATTATTCAGGTTTCCCATTAAAAAGGCAACACAGCATGGAGTGGAAGAGCTACTTGGGGAGAGAAGCTCAAGTGCACAAATAGGCTTATGCAAATAGTGGTTTGTAGGAGAACCAAATTTGTTTGGCACTGTTTGATAGGAGATATGCATTACTTCACTTGCTCAAAAGTGAAGGAAAAAAAAGTGAGATGTGAAAAAGATCTAACCTCCTAAACATCTCTGTTATGGTAATCTTTACTAAATTATTTTGATATAAGACCTCCTTCCACACAGACTTCACTGTGTGCATTACAGGAAATGCTGCAATCACAAGTTCTCTCAGGAATTAATTTTATTCTAAACAAAATAGATACATTCTTTGGCCTTTATTTGTCTAATTACTAAATCAGAATACAATAAAGATAATTAAAGCTGCTCTCTTTTGGGGTTTTCTGCTTAGTCCATGAAAGACAAAATACTGAAACAAGAGTTTGGACACCAAAGCTTTACCCTTTTACTGTAGGTAAATTTCTTAAAATATGTAAAGCCATTTTAAAACCTGGCAATGAATGTGCTGAATCATTTTTTTGCATGTACATTTTTCTGCAGACTCTTAGCAGTGTGAGGACTGTTTATATACAATAATTTATTTTGTTGTCTTTAGGACCAGGGTATATCAAACTAACGTGACATCTGCTAAAAGGCTGCAGCCCTAATTTCCCTACAAACACATTTTCTCCTTTGGAAAACAACCTCCCATGTTTCTGTTTGCTAAGCAGCAAAAAAGTTCAAAACCAGAAAATAAATGAAGTCGTATGCTGACCAATGGTATTTTCCTTTAGAATTACTATTTCTTTTCTGCTCATTTTCTTTGACTTCTTTAGGCCTAAAATTTCCTGTCTCCTAGCGTGTTAGAGGACTATAATGTTGTAATTCCAATCTGTATCGCAAACATATTTTTCCTTGCTGTGAAATTTACTGGTCAGTGCAAGAAGGGATAGAGCAAAGAAATTGCTGTTGTATGGAAAATAAAAATATTATGCAGTACATGAGCTAAATACACAGCTTGGACAAGATTTGTTCATTATAGAGATTGATCTCGCCCCATAAATTTTTACCAAGTTGAACTGCTGGGATGTTTGATATGATGCTATTTAGCAAGGTTTTAATCTGAGGTACAAATCCCTTTGAGAGAAAGGTGAGTGGAACACTGAGTCTGGAAAGCTTTCTCTTTTTCCCCCTCTTTTCTATTTCTTTCTATCTTTTCTCCCTTTCCTTTCTATAATCAAGGTTAATCTATAATAATTTCCCTCTGCTTTTTTCTTTTGTGAAGCTGTCTATGGAGTCCAAATTTCCCTTTCCTCCCATTTGTTTCTGGGGCAGGGAAAAGAATGTCTGTTTGTCCTGTTGCAAGCTGTGCTGTCATTTTCTTTCTGATTTGCAAATTGTTCTGGCTAATTTTAGTGTGAATAGGAAGCAAAGAACATATGCCATATACAACAAAAGTTTCTAGCTGTGGACCTAAAACATAGTGATAAAATTTAGCTCTTATCTCTTCAGTAGCAGTTGTTTGACTGGTTTTGATTATCTGGGCAAGGTCTTTGTTCTTGAGAGGATATTTAGAAATGCTCCATAATTTTTTTTTTTAATATTCTTTTTTTTTTTTTAAAGTGATAAAGCTATTTTCATGTGAATCCAGCAGAAAATGAGGATTTTTGAAAATATATTTTATGACCTTATAGAGAAGTAAGGAATAATACAGCCGTTAGACCAACACTGGAAAGTGTCTTCTTGAGAACTCTGAATCGGTCACTGAACCTAAAGTTTTCTGGTCTTAGAATTATGACATTTTTTATCATTTAAAAAAATGTAGATGGATCTGCACAATTTTTCACCAAAGTAAACCATCACACACAGTCAAAAAAGAACCGTTACCAAAGGGAGAAGGTTTCACAGAACAGATCTGTGGTATCTTGCTCTTGATCCTCAAAGGTTGAACACCATCCAGAACCAAGCAAGGAACATGAAATTAATGATTCTGCTGGGCTCTAAATTTTGTATCACAGTATACTCCTCTTCACCTACTGTGTTTTGTATGTCCCATGAAGTTTAGGAATTAACTGACCATGGCATGAGCTCGCTGTGTACACTGTGTCCAACTTGCTTTTCTCTAAGGTGATTTGACTGTGACTTAGGAGAATCTAAGGAATTAAGCTTAAATTGTATTTGGTTTTGGACTTTGCTGCTTCTATTTCCGACTGAGAGAGCTCATGTGTCCAACAGCTTGTCTTCCCCTCCCAAATATGCTACCTAACTTAAACAAACAAAAATTAACCAAATGAAAACTAAACACATACACATAATACTACTTCTACTTGCAAATCTAGCCTTGTAGAAACAACAAAGATTTTTGTGGCTTAATTTGTTATACTTCCTTTTTCTTTGTGTCTTCATAGGTTTGAAAGAAAAGGAATACTTTTGTTGCATTTGTTAAAACAAGTATGCTCTGACACTGGACCAGTGACAGAATTGTGTGTTAAATTTAGAAACTGACCATTCATTATCTGTGTTGTCAGTGCTAAATATCTTTAAGAAGAAAAATCCAGTATTTAATAGTGCTTGGAAGACATATACCTGTCATAAATTTCAAAAGTTCTCCCCTGTTATGGGAGATATTTAACACCAGATGCTCCAAATAAACTTTGGCTTATAAGTGCTGAATGACTTTGTCAAAACTAGGAGTAAGAGATCTTTTAAAATCATACCAGTTATGAAGACAACTGAAAGCTGTGTTACTAAATGAAGTCTTAAGAATCTTTTAGCTAAATCAGGAATTGAAATGCAAAATCTGAGGAAAGCCTGAGGTTCATCACACACTTGTCATAGGTGAAAGGATTTTCAAGCCAGTGAAAAAAAAATTAATGAATTGTACTGATTTTAAATATGCAATTAATCTCCAGACACTCACTTGGTTTTTCACATGCTTCCAAAATAATGCTGTGAAAATGGCTACTTTGCATGTATTACCTGTAAATTAGTTTACAAATGTTATTATGAAAATAAACAGAAAAAAATGAACATGAGGATTTAGTGTAAATAATTTTTGAAGATGAGACTAGATTTGTGTCACCACAAAAGAGACATGATACATGGTATACCTGTGGTTCTGATCCTTACGTCAACATTTTCCAACACCACTTGGACTTGATGATCTTAGAGGTGTTTTCCAACCTTAAAGATTCTATGATTTTTACTTCCTTTTGATTCCTGGGACAAAACCTATGCAATTCTCATTCCTTTTTAGGAAAAATTTTAGGAAAAAAACCACAGTGTAATCTAATAAGGAAAGAGTGATTTTTTTTTTTTTTTTTTTTTTGGTGCTGGGTTATTTTCAAGACAGTTGTAGGACTTTTTAGTTATCTGATATAGGGAAAAAAAGTAACCCAATGGGCCCTCTCCTCGGTAGCACATCTGATATTTTTTTCTTACTAACAACATGGAAGTTACATCACTTTGAGTAAGCTCCTCTGTTGCTTGAGGATCTACTGTATTGATGGCAGCTCATTTTCCACCAAATTGAGCCAATAATTAGCAGTGTGTATATTGGCATGACTTGTTTGTGTGACTAAATATGCATATTCCAGTGTTCAAAGTTTTTATATGGGACAGATCTCTAAATGTCTATATGCACCATTATGTGAATTCATAACAGTGGAGGAATCTTAGAATGCAACTCGAATGTTATAAGACAGTAAACTCCAATTTTATTATAATTTTAAATCAATATTTTATCAAAAATGTTAAGTGATAACTGGGCTTTATATTGTTTTTGCCTCTCATTTTAGAAACATTATTTTCTAAAGACATTCATGATAAGCTAATAAATTTAGAGCCTATATATAATAAAACTGTAGTTTTAATAGGTGAGTTATTTGAAACTGCTGATGATAACAACTGATGGCACTTAACATATGAAAGAGAATGCTCTGGTACAGAGAGACGCAGAGGATGAATATGCAATCCCTGTGTTGAGGAAAATGGTTCCTTTGGAGACCAGCTCACAAAACAGAATGACTTAAATGATGGTAATAAACAAAAGATAAATGGGATAAATGTTATTCCCTAAAAGCACTGCTTTGAGATCAGATTTCTTGTTGCTGACCTTGCATTTGATCTGTAAACTGTTCTTCTGGGTATTTCTGTGCCTTGCTTGGAGGTGAATTGCTGTGAACACAAGAAACGTGTGGAATACAAGTAGTTCTGTGAGAGAAAAAAAAAGAAAAGCACATGGAAAACACATAACCTCTGGAGTCAGTTGCCTATTTTCTTCACTGATGGGTATGAAAAATAATTCCAAGTGAACCTGGCTGTATTTTCTTCAGAAACTTATGTCATTAATACTTTCAAGATCTGTAGTTCTCGTGAGATGCTTTGGACCCAAAGATTGTGAGAGTCTGTCCTTGAATGTTCAGACTCCGTGTATAAGAGCTGTCACAAAGATGCTCTGAGATCTCCTCTCTGGAAAGAATACTATTTCATCACGTCTGTGAGAGTCAAAAAATATGAAACAAAGAATAGGTGTCTGACTAAGAGAAAAGGTTGGGAAAGTACTGGAATAATAACAGTATTGAATAATAAGAAAGAAAGAAATCAAATCACTTTCATGACCTTAATGCTCTGTCATTACAGGAGAGTGTGTTGACACTGCTTCTTGACAGTTAACCCTGGCCATGTCTGTATGCATCCCAGCATCTGCACTGGAGGATTTGCAGGAAAAGCAGTATGGCTTATTCCCTGCTTGATTTTTTTTGTTGGGGAAAAACCTAAGTCATATGGCATTGTTATCTTTACGTCTGTTGAAGTATCTAGCTAGAGACTAAGACTGCATGGGAGGCTGGGATACATCATTCTGTAATGTATGTCCTGTAATATGTCTCTCTGGAATGTAGGCACAGGTATGGGGGTCAGGGTGTATTCTGCTTTTGGGATCTGAGTCTAGGAAGTTTTTTTGGAGTGGCTTTTCCTCTCTCTTCTTTTCTTCTCCAGTGCTAGAAGATACAGTCTTGCATTCTCAAAACCTATTTTGGGCTTTATACATTGATCTGGGTTATTGGAAGAGTTAACACAAGGATGAATTTGTGAACGGTTTCCACAGAGAAATCAGTATTGTTTGTGTTCTTTCCTATAAGGACTCCACAGAAAATTCCTGAGGTGCTTGGTTACACCATACGTTTCTTTACTCTAGAGTGGTGCTTAAGATTTTAGTAATATTTATTTCAACATTGGGAAGAATGGTTTATCAGCTATATCTGCTTGTAAAGATTGTTCTGACAGGATGTGTGTGTGTCATGGGAGGGGTAATGGTTGTGGATAGAAAGAGATTCAAATATGCAAAAAAGCAATGCCAAACACTTTAAAAATATACAAGAAATAAGATGATGAAAAATAAGAAACAGAGTATTTGATATTTGTGTTCCTTCTATTTCCTTAGTCCCAGCATTTGGATAAAGATGTTATTCAGTGGTTTTGCTTTAGGAAAATAAAAGACCCTTCATCTCTGAAATGCTCTGTGAGTAGCTGGATGATAATAATGGCCAGTCTTCGTGAACGAAGATTTGCGGAAAGGTCTTTTTACCTTTCCAGCCTGCGCAATGGATTTTTTAGGTGAGACAGCCTGCGCTGAGCTGAGCCCACCCTTTAATCCTAAGGTTCATCTGCCTGGGCCAAGCAAGCTTGGACAATGGCAGTGAAGTCCTCAGGACGTAGGTTTGTTTAGAGTGACCTTCTCATAGATGGATGGCCTTACAGGGCTAACGGGCTCCATCTGCCCGGGGGACTGGCTGGGATTCGAACCTGGGTCGCAGAGGTGAGAGTCCTGCATGCTAAACACTAGGCCACCAGGGGTCCCCAAGCTGGATGATAACAGGTTCAAATATATGACCTCCTCTAGGATAAAGGCCAACATTGAGGAGCTGGTATTTTTACTTACAATTTAATTATAAATACTTGCTGCCTGATTTCTGAACTTTGTCCTGCAAACCTCAATTTGGCTTCTTGATTAGAAGGCAGCATTAGAATCAAAGCAAATGCAGGCTTGACAGCTACTGGCCTGTAAGAAATTGGCCTTGACATTGTAACAACAGCAATAATTATAAAACAGCCCAACACCTCTCCTTAGAGAAAACCTGAGTTTGTTCTGTGTTTGGAGGTATGTAATTTATGCTCATAATGAAGAGTTCTATTTAAGTTGTTGCAGTTTAAGAGAAATCTTGAGCCTATGGATAGGGTAAGAATTTTGCTAGTGACAATTCCATCTAAGATGCATGCCTTTACACTTGACTGAATATCACTGTGTAGAAATGTTCAAAAAGGAAATACTTTCATGCTTCAAAATATTAAAGCTAACTCCAACTCCTTAGTGCTGGAAAGCCAAATACTTTTTCTTTGTGGTAGTGGAGTCATTAATAGGAAAGATCACAGAATCACAGAATATGCCAAGTTGGAAGAGACCCACAAGGATCATTGAGTCCAACCCTTAGCCCTGCACAGGACTATCCCCAAGAATCACACCATGTCCCTGAGAGTATCACCCAAATGCTTTTTGAACTCTGTCAGGCTTGGTGCTGTGACCACTTTCCTGGGGAGCCTGTTCCAGTGCCCAACCACCCTCTGGGTGAAAAACCTTTTTCTAATATCCAACCTAAACCTTCCCTGACACAAGTTCAAGCCATTCTCTTGGGTCCTATCACTGGTCATCACAGAGAAGAGATCAGTGTCTGCCTCTCCTGTTCTTCTCACAAGGAGGTTGCAGATGGCAATGAGGTCTCCCCTCAGCCTCCTCTTCTCCAGACTTAACAGACCAAATGTCCTCAGCCGCTTCTCATACAGCTTCCCCTCAGGGCCCTTCATTGCCCTCCTTTGGATGCTTTCAAATAGCTTTATATCCTTCTATGTTGAGGAACCCAAAACTGCACACAATATTCAAGGTGAGGTCGCCCCAGTGCAGAGCAGAGCAGGACAATCCCCTCCCTCAACCAACTGTCGATGCTTTGCCTGATGCCCCCCAGGACACAGTTGGCCCTCCTGGCTGCTGGGGCACTGCTGACTCATATTTAACTTGCCATCAACCAGGACCCCCAGGTTCCTTTCCACGGCACTGCTTTCCAGCATCTCATTCCTCAGTCTGTACAAACATCCAGGGTTGCCCCGTCCCAGGTGCAGAATCTGGCACTTCCCTATGTTGAACTTCATGTAGTTGGTGACTGCCCAGTCCTCTAATTTGTTGAGGTCTCTCTGCAGGGCCTCCCTGCCTTGAAGGGAGGCAACAGCTCCTCCAGTTTTGTGTCATCTGCAAACTTGCAGAGTATCCCTTCCAGTCCTGTGTCCGAGTCATTTATAAAGATGTTGAAGAACACAGGGCCCAAGATGGAGCCTTGTGGAACCCCACTAGTGACAGGTCACCAGTCTGATGTTACCCCATTCACTGTTACCCTCTATGCTCGACCCATGAGCCAACTGCTCACCAACCACAGGATGCATTTATCCAGCTGTGTGCTGGACATTTTGTCCATTACTTTACCAGGCACTGAAGTGAGACTGACAGGCCTGTAGTTTCCAGGGTCCTCCTTACCCTTCTTAAATATCGGGAAAACATTCACTAGCTTCCAGTCAGCTGGGACCTCTACAGATTCCCAAGACCTCTCAAAAATCATCGAGAAGTTTTGCAATTATATCAGCCAGGTCTCTGAGGATTCTGGGTTGAATCCCATCAAGGCCAATAGATTTGTAGGAATCCAGCTGGAGCAGCAGATCCTGCACAATTTCTGTGTCAACTGGGAACTGATCATTCTTGCAGTCATGGTCTTCCAGCTCAGGGCACTGAGACCCTCTTGATCCATCATCTGTGTTGAAGACAAAGGAAAAGAAAGCATTAAACACCTCTGCCTTGTCTGTGTCCCTGTTTGTGAGGTGACTATCCTCACCCTATAATGGGCCAATGATATTTCTATACTGCCTATTGCCATTAATGTATTTGATAAACTCTTTTTATTGTTCCCCACATTTCTGGCCAGCTGCAACTGCAGCTGAGCTTTGGCCACATGAATTTTCTCCCTGCAGCAGCAAGATGATTTAGAAATATTAATTGTATAGTCATACTTCAATATGGATGTTGGAAAGTATGTCTACCTGAGCCTTCTCTTTGGTAGAGATCTCTGCACATATTTTCAGAGTATTTCCTCCAAAAAAAAATTAACCTGTTAGGCTCTGTTAGAGAGCAAGAGCATACTGCTAGTAGCACAAAACTTCTTAACACCTGTTCAGTAGCAAAACGAAGCAAGGATACCAATGAGTTCTTCTGCCCTGGTAGGAATGAAAACTCTAAAGCCCCATGTGAAAAAAACCTCCAGAACAGCAGTTCCTTCTATCTAGTGTAGGATGTTTTGCTGTACTAGAGGTAGAGAAAGCATGTGTAAAAAAATAAAATGCAGAAACGTACCTTGTTAAACATCCTGCTTAACATTGTCAGGAGTATGTTATCATAGTAAGTACAACTCACTGCGCAACAGAACAGCTATCATAAAACAAACCCCCCACCCTCTAGGAGGCAAAATTTCTGTCTTCCCTAGAAAAGCAAAGGTATGGTAGAATATACTGATGGTTGTTTTGTGGAAAAAAGTGTCAAAGCTTCAGTATAGTCTATAGATACCACAGATAGGTTTTATGTTAGCTTAGAGATCGCCAACTATCTAGCTTCAGCAACTTGAAGTTCAGCACTGTTTGTGACATGTCTTTGGGAACTAGAAAAAAACCAGCACACTGAGCGTGTGCTGAAGTGGCTCCATGCTGCTGTGTCAGAATTCCTCCAAACCTGGAGTCTTCTCATGCTCTAGAAATCACATAAGGCATTTTTTAGAACCAATCTTTCTCTATCAGGGTTCTAAATTGCTGTATTATTATTTTCAGTTTCCAGAAATTGCACTGGAGCATCTGGTTCAGCTGCCTGACTGCCAAAGCTGGCTATACTTTAAAAAAAAAATGTTGGCAGAAATACAGGTGGTTTTCGGTAAGCTGTTCACAAGCTGAAGAGTAGAAAAAGCAAAGGCACTGAGCTCCAGCTCCAGCATTCTAACTGGGATTCAAAATGTGATTTGGAAAATGAAAAAAGGTAACTATAGTCAAGTTAGAAAACTCATGACCATGGCCCTCTGGAAATTTCCAGCATCTCTTGTTTTTGTTTGTGGTATTTTCAGCCCTTTGATTAAATTCCAGGAAGAGCTCTGTGACACTAGGTGGCTATGTTTTGCTATAGCTCCACTGAGGGGAAAATAGTATTAGTCCTTTGACCTGGTTTTGGTTTATCTGTCTTATTTAATATAAGATGTAACTTATCCAACTATTCTTAAAAGTATAAATAAACTTGAGCTAGGGGAAAAAAATAAGGAAAGTCTGAAATTTTGAAGTGTTTCTCTTCAGAGTAAACAAATTAAGATTCACCATTTTTGGATGCTGAGTGAAAATTTGATGTTATTTTATGACTTTAGTTGTTTGATCTTACAGTTTTAAGAATGAAAAGGACCAAAGAGATACAATGTTATGATGCATTCAAATATCCTATCCAAAAAGATAGGATGTTGTGATACATTATTACTTTAGGAACTGCCAGAAATCTCTCATACCTTGACACCTTAATGGTGTGAGGAAAAGAAAATGGCACTCACCACCTAGCACAGTCTGAATACCAACCCTTGCATAAGCTAGTCTTTGACAATGACAAAAAGGATTCTGCATCTACACTTGTGTGTTTCATTTATTCCCAGGAAGGTTGCTGAGCACTGGAGTGCATCACTCTGAAACAGTACCTGGCATAAACAGAATAAAAAATGTGTCAGGGCCCACTCCTGACAGCTGTTAGCGCGTAACCAGTTTGGGTCAGAGGCTAAAGGATTTAACCAGCACAAATGCAGGCTGATCCTTCTCAGCTGGCTTCAAGGATTGGCATGGTCCTGACAGTTTTAATTTAGTAGTCTAGATATAGCCTGAAAGTTCAGTTAGGATTCTGCTAACAACCCCTTAGGTAACAGCTGCAGTGGTTTAAGACTTCATTGTCCTCACCAATGGACTGTTCCCATCTTTCTGCTTAAAGCTGTAAAGTCAAGAGAACAGAACATATTTGTACCTCAGCTGCTTCTGGGTAAGGACCAGTACTGAGTCAGTCCTGCTGGTACAAGTAAGTCTTAAGCAAGGTGTTATTGGAAGAGATTCACTTCTTTCAGTCCATTAGTTGTGTCTCAAGACCTGTGACTGGCAGAAAGATGGGGAAGATAGTCACTAACAGAGGTGTGAGATTACAGCTGTTAGTTGCTTTGGTAGGAGCACTACAAGGTTGTACAAATCCTTCTTTTTCAGATATATCTCCACAACAGCAAGGACAGAACAATTCCTGTATCTCCACAACAGTGATTACTTGGTACCAGTGAATTCCAACTGCTGTGGGACAGCCACAGAGATTTTAGGGACTGGAAATTTGTAGGATTGTAAAAGCATGTCAGATTTGATGGCTTTAATTGGCAGAAAGCGATGATTAGCTATACTGAGATTCTTATTCCTCTTCCATTCTTGGTAAAGTAGAGCCCAGCTACTTTTTCTTGAGCTGTTGTGCATGACAAATTATGAGAGAATGGGGTGGAAGACCCAATTCTTTAGGTTGTGTCAGGGCTGTGAGACTTTTGACAATCAGAGGGTCTTATGTACTTTTGATTTGCTCTGAAAATGTATCATCTTGAACTCTCCATAGGTTATTAATTTGTCACAGACACAAAACATGAGACAAATTATTAACCTCTTGGCTTTATAAAACATAGACTTTTTTTCTCAAAATAGATAGCTGTGAATGCCCATGTCCAACAGTCTAGATTTAAGGTGGGGGCTGTTGCTGAGACCTCATGCAAACAGGAATATTTCATAACGTACTTCTGAGTCGCAGGAAAGACATGATGCTCACTGCCTCTTCTTATGGCTGCTTACACATTAGAAACAAAGTAATATCTTGTTTCAGCAAAACATTGGTTTTTTTCTGAGCTGTTAAATTAATAGCACTGCCTAATTAATAAGGTCATCTTGACTTCCCACAGCCACTCTGCATTCCTGTGAATGATTACATCTTCACTGATTGTCTTCGCTCTGGAATTCACATTTTAACCTTCTTCAGATCTAGTGCTCTTTATTGTTTAGTTTACAGATTAGTCTGGAAAATAGAAATGTTGTGCTATGTCAAAGCAATTTCAGTAAGGGTAAAGATTATTGCCTTTTCCATTAAATTACTAGTAAACACTCTTAGCTTTAATTAGTTCAGAGTATAAGAAATACAGGGAGGAGAAAGAGCTAGTTACTATGAAGTATTTAGACTATCAATAGCTTTTAACGGAATGCACCTTGCAAAACATCTGTGCTCACTGAGGTCAATACAAAGCCATTAATTAACATCAGACAATGACAAAAAGTTTAATTGGTTTTGACTGTAAGAAAAAGCTCTCCAGATTTTGAAAGAAAACTAGAACGTTTGACTGTATTTTAAATGTAATTGGCATCAGAGTTTCAGGGTTTTATTTTTATATGTATTATTCTCATTGTTGAAGAGAAATATGATTAAACTACATTTTTTTAACATTTAGCTAATCTTTTTATTATAGTTTGTGGATAGATACTTTTTAGCAATCATAAACATTGGGTTTTTTCTCCTCTTGTTCATAAAGTACAAGGGGTGTTGTGTTTTTGATCTGCTTTGCATTTAGCAAGTGTTGGATTTTTCTAATGCATACAATCAAAACTATTTTCCTTACAGAAATGTGACCTTACTACAACTGAAGAATGCATAATTGTAGAGTAGGATGGGAAGGATCCCAATGTAGAACATCTTATCAGTTTTCAGGAGATACTTTAAGCAAAAGTATGAAAGAAATAAGATTTTAAATATTTGTGGAAATATCTTAGAATATACAAATAGAGTCTACTTTGGAAAACATACTGTTATTTCTTTTCTTGTATGGGTCTGGACCAGATATGAAAGCGTGTAATTTATTTTAAGGCAGATCATTGTTAGTGGGTAAAGACTTTGACAAGTTTATACTTCAAGTAAGGCATAAATTATTTTCTTGACATAGAATAAAGTACTGTGATAATATAGAGTTGTTAATACCAGTTTTCCTCTTTTACTTATGTCACATTCATAGGTAGTAAGGTTCGAAGTTCAATTTAAAAATGTGTTTCAAATGATTCATTTAGGAAAAAAAATTGATTAAACCAAAGATGCAGCATAGAAAGAAGCTGGAGAAGGTTTTTTCAAATGCCATGTGTTTTTTTTTTTTTTTTTAATTTCTCTCAGTGTCTAATACAATGAAAATGGCTGAACTGACTAGAGGGGATGTCTTGTTCTGGTGATGAATCATGGCCAAAATGCATGTAGGTAATATGTAATGTACTCTATTTAGAGTATATTCTAGAAAAGACTGTTACCTTTACACATGCTGACTATTAAGCTACATAGTGTGAGGACTTGTTAGAGACGGTGTTATTCATACTGTGTCCAAGGAACATTCTGCAGAAATAAGTGGTTTGCACTTACTAATGCAGAGATGTGACTGCTGTGCTCCTAGCAATCAAACCATTCCATAATGACAGTTAACAGCTTTAAAAATAAATGTGTATATTTAAGTAGCATAGCTGTCATTTACGTGTATTTCAAAAGGTTAGTGAGGGATGTAGATATTTTTATCTGGTCAAAATACTGTTTTCATTGTGGAAAGCATACCTCTGCAGAGCAAGATGTGTTACAACCCAGGCTTTAAAAACACTAAAAAGTAAAAAAACTTTGTGCATCTTAGAGTGAACAAAGTGCCTTGAATGGCTTAGTAAAAGTTAAGTTTTTGTTAGCAATACTCAGCTTTGGTGTTTTAATTTGAGAATTCAGACTCAGAGACATTTGTGCTTTAAATACCTTATGATGTCTTGAGGAAAAAGATTGGAAATTGATCTGCTTCATGTTTCCTGTACTCAATTGAATCAATCAGTTGGTGTTACTGGTCAAACATGGACAATGTCTGCTCGATAGGAAAGCAGGTGCTTGCTTGTTGTATCCTTAAAGGTCTCTGCTGATGGAAGACATCTCCACATGGGATATATTTTGATGGTTCACCTTTTTTGCCTCTATAAATTTTTCCAAAATGTGTAATTTAGTTATTTCTTGCTGCAATTTCACCCCATTACTTCTAAGTAATTTCTTTCCTCTTTGTAGCATCCTTTTATGCATTTTAGGACAGTTAACACATTTTCAGCCTTTCTAGAAGACTTTTCTCAGAGAATAGGGTTTGAGATGTCTGATAATTCTCTAGACTGTTTGCAGTTGACTGTGTCCTTCCTGATCTGTGAATCCCCAGATTGGGTAAGATCTTATGATTGAAGACTTAATAGTATGGACTGGAGAAGATTTGTCAGTTAAATTCCAGTTTATCCATTCTGCACCGTGTTTTGCAGTTTTTTACAGCAACATGTTGACTATTTTCAGGTCATGATTCACTAGGGACTAAATTTTAAGGTCAGTTTTGCAATTCTCTATTTGTGCGAGTTGGATTATTCCCATAAGCATGTATCTTTAATGATTTTTGTTTTCCTATTTTTCAGATCATTTTTCTAATTTCTTTGGAGTTATAATCTTTTCCTCAGTGTATTTGCAGTCTGTTCCACCTTCATATCTTCTTTCAATCTCATATGCCTATTACTTTTACCACAGTCTGTAATGAATGGTACTGGATCCTGAAAAAACCACTGTAACCTAATACTTCGTCAGTTTTGCTGTGAACCACTGATATTCTGTATTTTTTTCTTTCTTTTGCGCCCACCTAACATCAAGTTCAGCTGGACTGGTTTCCCCTAGCTTTCTTTGAAAATGTCGCATGAAAAAGTGCCAGAGACTGAGCTGTATAACACCTACAGCATCTCCTCTGTTTGTAAGGCTGTTACCTTGCCATAAAGGACTTAGGTGTGTTTAACAAGCTTTGTTCTTGACAAAGCCATGTTAGTTGCTCCAGTCTCTTTAAATTTCAGAAACTGGTTTTGTGTTTGTACTTGTGCGTTCTTATCAAAATCACACTAGGATTTGTCCCAGGAAAAATAGTACCTTCTTCCCCTAAGAATATAAAGAAATTAACAAAACAACCACCCCCTGAAATAAATCAAGATTTAAAAAGAGAGAATCAATATTTAAAAAGAGAGAAACAGAACTTCAAATTCAATCCCCTGCATTGGAACCTAAACCATTTTCAAATATATATTATTTTCTAGATATTTTTAGAGTTTATAATTATAAGGTGTGAATTTATATTAAGAAAAAAAAAGATTTTGATTGGTCACCTAAAACCTCTCAGTTAGAAGTTACCGTGGTCATCAGTAGCTGTTTCAGAAAGCACATGTTTACCTCCCAAGAAAATTCCCATGAAATATTTGCCTAAACATTTTTCTAAATAAAGATGCCTTCAAAAATCATGGTGCCACCCTATGGAGGTGTAACCACAATCCAGCCACAGACAGAAGTTCATTGATCAATTAAAAAAAAAAAGCCAAAGTAAATCAAAGGAAACCAAGGCTAGTTATCTGCTGGATCCTACTGTGCAGAACTCAAGGGCAATCTCATCTAATTCTCTTAATAGCTTTGCAGATATTCTCACCTTCTCACTTTCTGGCTTCCGCAAGTTGAAGAGCTGTCAAAAGGCAGAACATAGCTGGCCATAGTGCCATGGCACTACATATCTGTAAGAAAAAACATTTTGTGTCCTCCAGCCACAGGAATTTGAAATAAGTGTTCTTCGGAAAAGGGATCTGGAGATAATCTGCGGAGTGTACATTACAATGAGCACTGGCAGAAATAGTTGGGGCTTTCCAGTGGTTTCATATGTAGAGGTTGCATGGAAATGGGTGCTTTAAGTATATTAGAAAACTGGAGGAGAAGAATCACAACTGTGTTTCCTGCCTTTTGAATATTACATTAATATGTAATATGTTTTTGTCTTCCCACTTTTAAATCCTTCCTACAGAGGCTTTTAATTTCAGTTTATTGGTGCTTTTTTTGGCTTCCATCTTTTACATCAGATTATGGTGACTTTTTTTAGGTCTTTCATCTTTTGTTATTTGCTTTCACTGTGTTTTTCAGATTTTTGGTTTTTTCTCAATCTGCTGAACAGAGTGGCTCATTTAGAGCTATATTTAACAACACTTTTTACCAGCTCTGTCATCATTCCTGGAAATAAGGTAGCATTTATATAATCAAGTCATGCTCTAGTCACTGCTTTCCGATACTTGCAAGGTAAAATGAAAATTCTATTTGTGATTCATTAGGGTAATTATAGTGTTTGCCAGAGTACATGTGGGTAGGTAAGTACACACACAGGTTAGATAATTAGGTCAATAGTGAACAATTTGTCCTTAACAGAACTTGATTCAATAAAGGTAGGCTTAATCCAAAATAAGATGCCCTTTGATAAAGAAGTTTTCACAGAACATAGAGTTTCAAAAGCATCTTGCCCATATTAAAGAAAAAACGTTAAGTATGCCCTTGTATCATCTACATACACATGTAGATGACGTTTTTAATGATTTAGTCAGATATTTTAATGTCTTCCTTACTGAGAAGGGGTGATAATGGTTTGGGACTCTAGTTTGTAGATCCAAAATTTGATTTGGTAATTTGTATATTTTTAATATTTAACAGTGAACAACACATAGATTTTCTTTGAACTTTTTCCTGTGATGTAAATGTACTGTCAAGTACATTTGAAGAACAAGAAAAAAGTGGAAATACACAATTTTTTTATTATCCCCCCCCCTTAAAAAAGACCTTTTGCCTCTTTGTTTAAGAACTGTAATAGCAAGCCTGGCACATCGGGGAACTGGCACAGTCTGACAAGACAGAGTACCCCTGGTACTCTGCTGCCTTCTATAGTGTCCTGCCTTAGGCAACTTGTGACTTAGTCTGTGCCTACAGCTGTCCTTGACAACATTCAAATACCCAGAGGAAGGCTGCATAAAAAATGGCTGTGCATTTCCAGAACAACTTGCAGGGTTTCTTCAAGTTTTGCTCTGCAGTGTTTGCCCTAATGCATCACAGAGGGGTTCTCTGGACTATCACGATAGGTAAAAGACTACTCCATTGCTTCTCAATTTGAGGTAATGATCACTTCCCCAGTACTAAAATATTTTAGCTTCTGTAAAAAGGAACTCTCATTTCATGACTCCCTCATTATTTGCTGACCACCTGCAATCCTTACATGATGTTTCAAGGCAAGTTGATCAGCAAGATCTCATCAGGAAAAGCCAGACTAGCTCTCAGGATGTTGCAGTTTTGCTCTTTCCTTCATATGCTTTTACAAACATTTGGGCCATTGACCTGGTATAATACATGCAACTTTCCCCAAGTGAAAAAAATCCAAACACCACCCCCTCTCCCCCCCCAAAAATATTAATGTTTGTGCCAAATTCATTTTTTAATTAAAGGATTTTACATTACAAAGTTTAACAGTAATTTTCCTTTTTCCATAATTACATTTTAGAATGCTGCATCACTTAGCCAGTAAAAAGCCATGTGAGATATTAATATTTTCATGAAAATGATTCATTACATGATAATGATTCAAAATGTGATAAAGGGGAAGTGAGCTTGCTTCAAAAAAATGAAACCATTTCATGTCTTGTTTATAAGTTTATTTTTTTCCAAATTCACTGTTTCTCATTTCTAGATGTGCTCATTTCTCTCCTTATGCTTTTGCGCTAATTTTAACTTTGTCAGCCAGATGATTTTTATTTAAGAAGAAATATAAAATTAAAAGAAATGCAAACCTGTTGTAATTCTTTTAACTACAATTCTCTTTCTCCTTCCCACATGCTGATGGGAAGTGGAGATTGCTATACTTTAAGCAAAGTTTCAATGAAGAAGGGACCACAGACCTAGAAAAATTCAGGGAAATAACACTCTAAAATAATTTGTAGCCTAATACTTCCAGTTGCAGTGCCTATTATTTACCAATTTTATATAAAATGTAAAATTATTTTGCTGTAAAATATAAAATTATAAAAGCTGGGTGGCTTACAGAGGATTTCACTGTACTGTTATTTTTCAGATGAGTAAAAATCATAGACTCATTGAATCATAGAATGGCTTGGGTTCAAAGCGATCTTAAAGATCATCTAGTTCCAACCCCCTTGCCATGGGCAGGGAACCTTCCACTAGACCAGATCGCCCAGAGCTCCATCCAGCCTGGCCTTGAACACTTCCAGGGAAGGGCCATCCACAAATTCTATAGGCAATGTGATGTACCAAAATCTGCATGGGCTGGGGGCTCTGTAGGGGCCAGGAGGAGCAGGGACACTCCAAGGGCCAGCAGGGAAACATATTGAACTGGGCTTTTTTGATAACACAGAAACATCATAATCCCAATGGATCAGGACTCCCTTTGCTCTAGATAGTGTAAAAACACAGGACAAAGATACAATATCCACTTCTAAAAGGAAAGGGAAAATGGGACACTAAAAGAAAACATGATGATACTGGTTGGTGTAACACTGGCTTCTGAGCTCACCACTTCTAGCTGCTGTCGAGTTTACTTGTTGGCATCTGAAGGTAGGAAGGCCTGGGGAGAAGAATAATCAATTTGCGTTGCAGATGTTCACTGGGGGCTTCTCTCAGGCATGAGTGAGGCAGGAAGCACAAAGGTCTTACAACCTCATTATTCATTTTCCAGGTATAAGTGTTCATTGCACGGCCCTGTGAGCTAGGTGCAGCTTTCATACAAATAAAACCCCTGGTTTTTCCCCAAAGAGTTCATAGACTGAATGAGCTGTAGACAAAAGAGATTTATGAAGAGAGTCAATTAGATGCTTTTAAAATTACACAAAAAAGCCTGCAGTGAACTCAGTTGGACTGTGTCCTGAATTCCAGCCCAGTGACTTAAAAACTAAATCACGTTTTCTGACTCCTACTCTGACTCCCAGAGGGTTTTTTCCCTGGTATTCCTCTTAAATTAAACTTCTAAAATTAAAGAACTGGCAACATAGAGGATATTTGTATTTTGACTGTACATAGTAAAGTGGTAGTTCTAGTGTGAGTTTATAATGGTTGGTGTCAATGTGATTTTTAAAAATCTATCTTACTTTACATATATATTAACAACCTGACTGAGCCTGTCTGAGCTGTTTCCAGCTTGGGCGTGTAACCATATCTTTTCTCTGCACTACCCTCTCTTTTTTGATGGCATGGATGGGAAAGGGATAGAGAGAGAAAAGGCAATATCAATATGCATATCAATGTGCTATATCAATATGCATTAACCAAAAGTGTGTGTGTATGTGAGAGAAATAATGGTATGTGTGTTTGAGGACATCCTCTCAACCTGTAAAATCTTCATCACTTGCCTAATTTGGGGCACAGAACTAGCAACACCACAGAGCTGCAAAATCATTTGTTTATATGCTTTGTGAGTCGCATGTAGGATAAAGTGATTTGTAGTCACAGTTCTGATTGGCACATCTATTTGTAAATCCAGGGAAGGGACATAAAATTCAAAACAGGTTTGCTGTATTAGTCCATTCTCTTTTTGTTTTATTGCTGTGTGTAAGCAGCACATTAGGACCTTCGATTTTGGTCTTCCCATCGTGCTTAAATGTCAAACGACAGTCCAAACTGTGAAACGATATATGAACAGCTACATAATATCTTTACTGTGTACTTTTTATGATCATTAACAGAACGCAAAACTGAAAAGTAATATGATGGGCTTTCACATATCTTTTAATACTATATTTAACTGTTTTGTGATGAACTGAGTTATTTTCAAAATATGCAAATTATAGGATCAGGCTTTTTAACATTTTAAATGGCCTTTGTCTAATAAAATGAGTCATTTTTCACTTATCAAATTCAGAAATAAAATTGCATACAGCTATTTTTGTTCTGCTAAATGAGAAGAGGAACAATATTTCTTTTATTGCCTGTCAGCTCTGAATCACTTTAAGTGCACTGTGGGTGGACTGTGCTCTAATACTTTCTTTTTAGCACCCAGAAATCAATCAGGGTCTAAAACTCACCCTTTTCATTAGGGTGGGTCTGACTGGTGATTCAAAACAGTGATGCAACTCTAACCTATGATTTTTCTTCAAGCATAGTGATATTTTGTTCCAATTAGTCCTCAGTTCTACTTAAAATGGAGAATGTCATCTTGTTCATCAGGTGATGCTTGAAAACTTGTTGCTAACTAAGAATAGTTCACTGCACTGACTGTTAACGCACCAGAGTGTGAGGTCACCCAAGCACATTTTCTTTCTCTTCTGTGATCTTCTGTTATTAAAAAAATGTAAACTATAGAGACAAATTTCAGCCTTCTAAAATATAGCACATTTCTTAAGTGAAAAGAAATTAACCCAATTTCTAACATAGTGTACGTCCACACTGTTCACTGTTTCACTAGAGGCAAATTCAGCTCCAAGCTGTTTATTAGTAGAGCTTCTTATGATCTATATTGTAGAAAAAAAAATAAATGTGTAACATATAACTCTGAAAAACACACCCAGAGTGGCTGCCTTGAGGTCTACTACTATTGACATTGAAAGGTGAGTAAAGGTGTCATGAACTCTTTAAAAAAACCTGGTTCCTAAATTGTGATGAGATATCTTTCTAATTTCTTGCTTCTTCCCAGGTAGACCTGTAATACGTGGTCTTGTTTTTTTTAAAAAATATTGTCTGAGTGTAAACAACAGTAATGGAAGCTATGTAGTATGTACAAATCTATTTGGTATTAGAAATTGCTCTATGTGTTAATTTAACAAAATGAAAAAGGTAATGCTTTGCATTATTTGAGATGTTCTCTCATTGTCTTGCTAGGTCTTTCTCATACTTGAAACAGAATACCACTTGAATCATCTTTGTAGATACCTCTCTAATACCTCGTGTAGAGTCCATACTTCAGGGATCATAGGAAGAAATGTTTAAATGTTATTTTATGTTTGCATTTCAAAATACTCCCTAGATGAAACTACGTTGTATGGATGTTAATATAATAGGACACAAAATAGATGCACTCTTGAGCATTAATTGGAGATAAATAGCCTATCACTGCTCAGGTTCCAAGGTGTGGCTGGAGGTCATATAGGTATAACTTGGTTGATTCAAATGAGATTTTTGGTACTGTGGGTGCTGTGGAGCATTGTGGTCTGTGGGAACAATTTTGACTAAGGCCTCTTGACAAATCTTGCTGGCTTTTGAAACCCAAGCTGACCTTTCAAACAGATAGCAAGAGAATATGCGTCCACATTAACTGGAATTATACCTCTGAAACAAAGAACAGATGTACCATGAGGATAGTAAAACATGGCTCCAGAGCCAAAATCAGTCAGACCTCAGAGGCTGCAGAATTAAAAGACATTTTTCCTTAGAGGTAAAGATACAGTACTGAAAAATTCAGTGAGATTTAAATAATTCCTGCTATAGGGATAGATTTCAACTTATTGATAAGTGCATCTTTAAACTGAGTCTTTAATAAAAGAGGATATGGTAAATGACAGAAGATTATGAACAGTTCCTTGTCTTTGCTGTTTCTCAGGACTAACTGGTTCAGTGGATGGAAAGATAATTTTGAAGGGTTGTATTGATGACATAGTAATAGGGAATGCCTGTCAGCATATCTTGGGCACTGACTATGAGTCTGGCAATATGGCTAATGCTCAGTAATTTTACTGCTCTTAGACTTAGGTATTGTGGTTTAGATTTTCCGGTAGCAGATCCTCGTATAAGCACTTCATCCATCGTCTCTTCAGCCAACAAAAAACTGCTCAAGTTGTGACTTAAAAGCCCTATCCTTTAGAGTTGGGAAGGTAATTACTGAAGAACTGTGGAAAGGTAAATGTAAAAATTGCTGGAGAGATTTCATTGATGCTTATACTTTCTGAGAAGAAATCATTCAATTTTCAATAAGTGCTGAAGACCCTGAATATCTTTTAATAAGTTTTAAGAGTGAACAAGTACCAGAATCCTGTTACCAATGTCTCATACTGTAGCCTCTTTCTTGCATCTCCTCTGGTCAAGGTGATTTATTTTGCAACACATTTTTCCTGTATTTGGTCTGTTCCATTTCATCCATTCGTTATTGAAATACAAGGGGAAGAATGAAAGAATTTTATTTGTTTGCTTATGACAGGAGATGAGGGAAAGAAAGAGAAACACTGAAGTTGTTTTTCTGGTTCTTAAAAACCCCATAAACTTCTTTTCCTTCATCACAGATAGCTAACTTACCAGCCTGGCCCTTTATGAAACCTTTAAATGCTATGAATTAATCTTCTGTCTTTCCATTTGCAAGTGAATGCATATCATCTCATTTACACGGGATGCTCTTATATAGTGGCAGATGACACATCAGCAAGGGTTACTAAGTATATTGATTTTTGAAGAGAAGAAGAAACAGCCTTCTGTCCAGCTAAATACTGAGCCCTGTACACTCGCAAGAATAGCCTTGTTATGTGGCTGTTCACACAAAAACCCACAAATTGCTTTGCTTTTTCTGAGTTTGTGTATATCATCAGTACTTTATATGGTCAGCATTCAGGGTGTCTGCATTTGGTGCCTTCATTCTCTGTTGATACATTTTGCTGAATTTTAACAGTTGGTGATACTTGAAGAGCCCAGGGGCGTAGTTAACATGCCTCCAGGCATCCTTATGCTGCAATATGAGTGTGATTGTGGAGTAATGATCTAAGCATCTAGACAAGGCAAAGTCTGGTTTGCACACTTGAAGTGTTTGGTTTGTTTTGTTTAAATTCTTTCCTGTCTAGTTGACATTAGGAGAGTTATTACCTCATGTCTTGCTTATAGTGGAAAGTGGAATATAAATACTTGATCTCATTGTGGTGATATCTTCAGAAGTGGTGTAAAAAATACTTCAGGTTGATTTGTCCTGTAGAGCATATTTCTGAATATTTGGGCAGCTGTCATAAGCTTATACTCTGGTGTTTTTCTGTGCTGAGGTTATGTGCAACAATATTATTTTTGTAGACAGCTCCTGGCAATTTAGCTGGTTCAAAGATGTGTGTAATATTACACTTGGGCTTTTTGTATACATATTTAAAGACATATTTGATGTTAGGGTATTTTGCTGAATCAGTCCCCAAAACCCTCAGTACCTTGCAGAGTTAAGTCCCTGGCAAAATGAGGCAGCACAGCAATCCTGGGAAGATAATCCACTTCAGAGTGCTATCACATCTAGTATCATTCCTGTTTCCTGATCCATCCCCTGCCAAACAGCTCCTCTCAACCTTACCATGGGCACATGGCATTACGTCTGTTTAGTTGTCACCCTACAACCGCAACAAAAAAAGTGTGTCAAGTGTGTTTCCAAAACTGAACAAAAGTACTGATTTTTAACAGTTCTCATCTAATTTGGAGATCTCTTTCTCAAAAACAAGAGTAAATAAAGGCCTTTACCTCCCCTCTCCTTTTTTTCCTATATACTATATGATATTGATGTGAAATATAAGGTATTTTAAGAATACTTAGAATATCACAAGAAGTTGTAGTGGTTTTAATAATTTCTGAAGACAAATATAAAGATAACTAACTGATACTGTACCCTCCCCCTCCCCAAACTATGGAGCTGAGGCAAAACAATAAACAACCTCAGTCCCAAAGGAGTCTATTTGACAAAAAAACAGACCAAAACAAAACAAAAAACCAACCAAACATAAATTGCTAAAATTGGTGCTTTAATCCTAAAAGGTCTTGCAACCTTTATTCTCAAGACACTCTAATCAGATCAATTCAGAACATGCTCACTATAAATCTAGCAAATTATTATCTCTGAAATAGGTTTAGCAGATGGTTCAGTTTTATAATAAGAATTAAGCTGATTTTAGTGGGTTTTATAGGTGCAGTAAGTATAAAAAACATAATGGGATCTAATGAAAAAACGATAACTTTTATCATGGCAAAATAGTAAGTATATGACTAAATTCTTGATGATTAAATTATGAGTTGGTTATGAGATACCTTGCAGGTATTTTTATGCAAAATAATCTGTTGAATTTATTCAGGACAGAGCTCAATAGGAGTACAGGGGTAGAACTGAATTTCTCAGAAGGAGTTCAACCTCAGTGGAAGTTAGACAAAACTTAAAACGAGAAGATTGCTGTTAATGTGTGCCTTCCATTTTTCCTGTTTTATCCCAGCTTTTGGAACCTGCTCTCATTCACCGACTTTGGGATGTTGCAGAAATGGAAGAACAGTTCTTTTTCTTATTTTAGTTATAAAAGAATATATTATGTTTTTGGTTTATGTTTCTCATGATTAATTATCACCTCCAAAACCAATGATGGTTGACATTGAAAAACATTTGATGATGGAAATTTGCTCTTCTAAGTCTAATGGAGAACAGTATTGTACATTAGTAGAAGTCAGTTTTTAGCACATACAATTCTTAATATTGATCTCTCTTCTGCTATTTTAAGTCTTTTTCAACAAGAACACAACTCATCTCGAGGGGTATTACCATCTGCTTTTCTGCTACAATAATGAAGTGACGGTGATCATCCAAAAAGAAAACGAACAATTTCTTCAAAAACATTATTTCTATCATTAATATTTTGGTACTTACCCGTTGAACTGCTGATACTGAAATCTCATTCTCATATACATTAAATCCTGTTTTTTCTGTTGTTGTTCCACAGCAACTATACCCATCAATGACTTTTTGGTGTGTCATAGAATCATAGGAAGGCTTGTGTTGGAACCAACCTTAAAGATCATGTAGTTCCAATCCCTCTACCATAGACAAGGACACCTTCCACTGGATAGGTGGTTCAAAGCCCCATCCAGCCTGATCTTGAATACTTCCAGGAATGGGTCATCAACTGCTTCTCTGGGCCTCCAGTGCCTCACCACCCCAGCAGGAAAGAATTTCTTCCTAGTATTCAATCTAAACCTACTCTCTTTCAGCTTAAAGGCATTCCCCCTTGTCCTATCACTACATGCCCTTGTAAAAAGTCCCTCTCCAGCTCCTTTGTAGGCACTCTTTAGGTACTCGAAGGCTGCTCTGAGGTCTTCCTGGAGCTTTCTCTTCTCCGGGCTTAACAAACCTTACTCTCTCAGTCTGTCTTCATAGGAGAGGGGCTCCATCCCTTTAATCATCTTCATGGCCTCCTCTGGACTCGCTTCAGCAGGTCACTGATCTTCACTTGGACATCAAGCCATTGATGACAACATTTTGAGTAAGATCATCCAGCTAATTCCATATCCATACCAAAAAATCTGTCAAATCCATGTCTCCAGTTTAGGCAAGGGTGTCATGTTGGACAGTGTCAAATACTTTGCAGAAGTCCAGGTAGATGAGGTCAGTTGCTCATCCCTCATCTACCACAGCTGTAATCCAATGATAGAAGGCCACCAAATTTGTCAGGCAAATTTGCCCTTAGTGAAACCATGTTGTTTGTCACCATTACCTCCTTACTTTCCATGAGTCTTAGTAGAGTTTCCAGGACTTGATCTTGTCAGGCACCGAGGTGAGACTGCCAGTCTTGTATTTCCCCAGATGTTTCTTATTTCCCTTCTTAAAAACGGTGGTTATGTTTTCTCTTTTCCAGTCAGTGGGAACTTCACCGGACTGTTGTGACTCCTCAAATATGATGGATTCTGGCTTAGTCACTTCATTCGGGGGTTTACTCAGGATCTGCAGACACAGGCATCTCATGATGTCCTGTGTACTTGTGCACCTCCAGGTTCCTTAGATATTCTCAAACTGGTGCTTCTCCTATAGCAGGAGAATCTCCTCCATTCTTCCAGACCCTGCCTTTGTCTTCTGTGACTTGGGCAGCATGACTGGAGCACTTGCCAGTGAAGTCTGGGGCAAAAAAGTTGTTGAATACCTCTGTCTTCTCCACATCCTGGGTAACCAGGTCCTTTTTTTTTCCAGAGAGGGACCATATTTTCCTCAGTCTTCTGTTTATCACTGACATACTAATAGAAGCTCTTCTTGTTGGCCTTGACATCCTGGGCCAGGTTTAATTCTGTCAGAACTTTAGCTTTTCTAACCTGATCCCTGTCAGCTTGGACAATTTCTCTATATCTCTCTCAGGCTACCTGTCCTTGTTTCTACCCTCTGTAGACTTCCTTTTTGAGTCTGAGTTTGTCCAGGAACTCCTTGTTCATCTACACAGGCCTCCTGGCATTTTTGCCTGACTTCCTCTTCAGGATGCATCTCTCCTGAGCTTGGAGGAGGTGATCCTTGACTATTAACCAGTTTTCTTGGGCCCCTCTTCCCTCCATGTCTTTATCCCATGGTACTCTATGAAGCAGATCCCTGAAAGGCCAAAGTCTGCTCTCCTGAAGTCCAGAGTAGTGAACTGTCATGCATCTTCCTCCCTGCCCTAAGGGTCTTGAACTCCACCACTTCATGGTCACTGCAGCCAAGGTTGCCCTTGATCTTCACATTTCCCACCATTGGTGAGAAAAAGGTCCAGTATAGCACCTCTCCTCATTGGCTCCTCTGTCACTTGGAGAAGGAAGTTATCAATACCTTCCAGGAACCTTCTGGATTGTTTGTGTCGTGCTATGTCATCCTTCCAACAGATGTCAAGGTGGCTGAAATCCCCCATGAAGACCAGGGCTTGTGAATGTGAGGCTGTTCGTATCTGTCTGAGAGACCTCATCCACTCAGTCTTCATGGGTAGGCAGCCTGTAGCAGTTCTCCCACTATAATGCCCCTGTCCCTGCCCTCCCTTAAATCATAGAATCACAGAATATGACGAGTTGAAGGGGACCCACAAGGCACATTGAGTCCAAATTCTGGCCCTGCCCAAGAATCACACCATATGCCTGAGAGGGTTGTCCAAGCACTTCTGGAACTCTGTGAGGCTTGGTGCTTTGACCACTTCCCTGGGGAGTCTGTTTCAGCGCCCAACCACCCTCTGTGTGAAAAACCTTTTCCTCATATAAAACCTGAACCTCCCCTGACACAACTTTAGGCCATTCCCTCGGGTCCTGTCATTCATCACCACAGAGATCAGTGCCTACCCCTCCTCTTCCCTTCACAAGGAAGTTGTAGACTGCAATGAGATCTCCCCTCAGTCTCCTCTTCTCCAGGCTGAACAGACCAAGTGACCTCAACCACTCCTCAAGGAGCTTCCCCTCAAGGCCCTTCACCATCTCTGTTGCCCTCCTTTGGACACTCTCTAAGGGCTTAATATCTTTCTTATATTATGGTGCCCAAAACTGCACACAGTATTCAAGGTGAGGCTGCACCAGTGCAGAGTCCTGACCCCAAAGCTCTCAGTTGCCTTCTCTTCTTATCCTGCTCATAACCAGGGATGTTTTTTTTAAAAAAGGTTTTTGCTTTTTTAAATGTGAAAATGAAAACATGGTAAATCCAATGGTAATTCTGAATTCTATATAGGAATGTCTTATCACAGTCTCTGAAGTCTTTGCCATTCTACCTGAGTACCTGAGATGGTCCAACTCTTTGATTATTAAATAATTTATTGGTGGTAGGTTCTTATGGCTTTTCTGGTTTAATTTATAAATAACCAAGTGAAAAAAATGCAGGACAACACTGCTTTTGTTTACCTAAGTATCAAATAGCTGAATCAGAACAAGAGTCCAGAAAATTAGTAATTGTGGAAATGGAATATCACCACCAATTCAGAAGTTCATTGTATGAACTTTAATATTAGAAATATTATTTTGAAATAAGGTTGTTGATTTGTGGTTTTTTTATGATAAGCATTGCATAAGTAGTGTATGTACTGCATAAATTAGGATTTGTAGAGGTGCATTATTTTTAAACTGAAGAATGACAAACCAGGAAAAAAAAAAGTGTTTCAAGTTCTCTTAAAATTGAGGATTTTCTCAGGTGCATGTTTTTGTTCTACTTGTTTGTCCCAAGTTTACTCAGAGACATTTTTATGCCTGTCTTCTATTTCAATAAGCAATTAATTGTGTATCTGAAGAGTCATTGCCCTGGGTATTTTTTAATTCTCCAGATTCAGTGATTGATCAGGGCCAGTGTCATACTTAAGACTGAGTCCTTGAGTCACATTTTCCTCCTGTTACTTTTGCTTCCATTTCAATTAGGCATGTGGACCTTGGAGAAAAAGAGGCATCTTCAGGCAAGAGCCTGGAATGAGCAGAACAAACCATCCTCAAGGTATATGTTTAAATATTGTTACAGAAGTGAACTGTGGCATGTTCTGCTGTTTTTACATTGTCAAAAAATAAAAAAGACAGTGTCACTTCTCACAACTGACACCTTCTTAAGCAGAGATTGAAATATGTGAAGGAATTGTAACTTTATCTTTTCAAAAATGTCTATGCTTTCAATGGACCTGAACACATGGACTTCTCTCAATAATGATGATAAACACTACCCTGCAGCTTCTTCCAAGAACAAAGTTATAACTCCCTTGAGTAAGCACGAATCACAAAAGGATTCTGGCCTTCCTGTATTCACAGACTCTCTTTTGTCTCTTCAGGAGTGGTAGTGCCATAAAATAAATACGCAGAGAGGAAGAAAGGTACATAATCTGGTGCATGGGTTAAAGGGTAATATGGATTCTGACTTTGACCTCTTAAGCTATATTCCTTTAGTAATTTGAACTGTTTTTTTCATCTATGAAGGCAGAGACTGTGGAAATTATTGAGGGTTGATGCTCTCATATAGTTCCTTAACTCTTAGTAGACAAGGTGTCAGATGAAGAAGTATAAAACCATGCTGCAATATATTTATGCTACACAGCAGGAACAATGCCAGGCTTTTTTGCGTTTTCATTATCTTGGTTTCATGACTGTATACAAGTGTCTTGTATGCATAGCAACATTAATTTTTTATTTCCTTTCTTTTCTCTCTTTTCTGGGGGAGTGAAGTCATTTTTTGTCACAGGTGACTACATTCAGATGTTGTGGGAGGAATGCAATGATGTCTTGCTAAAGATCAATTAAATTCAGGAAACATGAAGGCCAAAGGCTGACCTAGTCTAGTCTGTGACATACACATCATTCACATTCCTGCCATTCTTTACATATTGCAGAACTTTTAATCATAGATTCTGCTCCTGTGAGTGATTTTGGCACAGCCGACAAGTGACAAAATTAAAAACGGATGCTGTAGTATCTAAAATCATACAGTAATTAGCCAGCTGCAATCAGGAACTTTGACATATGTCCAAATAATGCTGTGCATATCAAGTCTCAATATTTTATTTATACGTAAGAAGTTGTAGCCTTGTTAAGAAATATGATACTTAATTACTTGTGCAACCTTAGTACAAAATTCAAGCTGAGTTTCTAAGACGCATGCAATTTTGTATCAAGGAAGGATCTGTCTGCCTGGAGAGCATGCAGTTTGAAGATTGCACCAAATAATTAGTCTATTCCTAATTGCAGAGTTTTTTCTATTAATTGTGGAATCTTTGGGGAAAATAAGGAAAAAACCACATTTTGATGCATTGTTTTGTTTTTTTAGCCTTGGTCAGGTGGACTAAAAAGTATATTTTCCTTCACTGAATAAAAGAAATAATAAGCAAAACAATCAGGTATTACAATGAATATGCAATTCTCTTGGGTTCCTGTTTTTATGTAAACATGAGGTATTGACATCCAGAAGCTACATGACTGATGGTAAAAATGGTTATAGCCTGCATAGATGGTATAGTGACCATTACCTTTGTTATTACTCAGTTTCTTTTTTTTTTTTTTTTTTTTTTTTGTGTGTGTGTGTGTGTGTGTGTGTGTGTGTGTGTTTTGTTTGGATACATTATCTCACTGAACAGAAACAGAATTTCCACAGAACTTCCTTCTGAAGTCAAGGGCTGGGAGAACGTTAAGGAAAAGTATTGCTATAGGTTTGCTCAGTTTTTGTACTTAGATGCTTACTGTTGATAATCATTAAAGACAGGAAAAGGTGGGTAAAATGGGGCTTGTTCTGGTCAAGCATAGCTCTTCTGAAATAGTGGTATTTTATGGAAGTCTGGATGTTGAATAGTGTGGGGCTAATGTGAGCATGAGCAGAGGATATATGTAGCTGTTCAAGGGGTTTCTGGGGGGTCACTGCCGGCTGCTCTGTGAAGGTTTTCAGGGCTGGGATCACCCCCCCGCCACCCGTCCCTCGTGGCAGGGACAGGCGGCGGAGGTACTTAAGCCAGGAGACAGAGACCACGTAGCAGGCAAGGAATCCAGCAGCGAAGAGACTTTATTCAAATTTCCCACAGCTTATAAGGGCTGCTGGGCAAAGGAGGGGATTGGCCATTTGGCTAGCCAATGCAAGGAGACAATATAATAACTATGGCAACACAGAAACCAATGGTAGACAAGTGAGTTAACAGCTTCAAAACCCCGGCAGATATAATCTGGATTTTTTCCAAGGTGTAAGAACGTTTTCTGTTTACAACTGATTCACACCCTTTTCAACATGACTGAAAAATGGAATTAGCTTAGAGTAAAGGGAAGTTTACCTTTTGGTCCCCCACTCTTCTGCCAGACCAGTGCCAGTAATTAGAGGCTTGTCTCCATCTTCTGGGGGAAACTGTATTGGGAGCAGTACAAGACAGACATAGACAACCTGCTGGCAGACCCAACATTGCAGCATGTTTGGGAAAATGGGTGAGAAGGGCACCGTATTGTTCTTTGCTTCATAAAAATGGGTCAAGTCCTACTCCATTAATCAATAGCAAAACTCTTTTTGAATGTAGGTTATCAGGAGATATCTGTCTTGTTCTATTTATCTTGTTCTTATTCATCTGTCTGATGAATTTTTGAAAATTTTAAGGTTTGGAATTGAAAAGTATAGAATAGTTCCAGGTAGAAGGGACCCACAATGATCCCCCACTCCAACTGCCTAACCAGTTCAGGGCTGACCAGAAGTTAAAGTGTATCAAGGATACTGTCTAAATGCTCCTCAAATCCTGACAGGCTTGGGGCATTGACCACCTCTCTAGGAAGCCTGTTCCAGTGTTTGACCACCCTCTCAGTGAAGAAATGTTTCCTAATATCAAGTCTGAACCTCTCCTGACCCAACTGTGAACCATTCCCATGTGTCTTGTCACTGGACGCCTCCTTTTCTCCAAAGCTGGTACAGTCAATGACTTTGGCCTGCTTGGACATGCCTTCCAGCCCTTTCACCAACTTTGTTGCCCTCCTCTGCATGCATTCAAATACCTTAACACCCTTTTTCAATTGTGGGGCCCAGAATTACACAGAACATTCAAGGTGAGGCTGGACTAATGTTAAACAGATACTTCAAAATAAAATCCCGCCTAAGTGGGGATAAACCATCTGGCTTTCAAGACAAAAATCACTCCAACCATATACATCATTTTGACAGTATCATGCTAGACCTTTTTTGTTTTAATACTTGTACTGTTATTTTTTATTCTGTCAGGGGGGAAAATCATCTTATATCTGTTAACATGGTGCAATTTGTGTGACTATAGCCTCCTTGTTGGTTAACCGAAATACTTTATGTATTATAGATCACAATACATTTGATTTTCTGAGATTACCTACTTACCCCTTCTAATTCAAGTAGAGTGGCATGGTTCATTTTTTGACATTACATAACATCCTGTTTCTCTGCTCTTGGTATTATATTTGGTATTATATTTGATGGTATTATATATGATGATTATATAGCTGTTTCTATATTCTTCAGTTTAATGCAAACCCCCAGCCTTAATAGAGACAGGTGAAGACATGGAGAAAGAACAATTGAAATAACTCCTGACATCTGTATTCAGAGGTTAAAAAAGATTAAGCAACACCAGGCAGAATGAAAGGTAATGGAGAAAAAGACATCATGCTTAAGAGAATAGTAAGGATAATTAGTTTAGCATTTGATAAAGTAATATTTGTAAACTTTTCTGTACTCTAGAAACTAGGGGTAAGTAACCAAAGACTAGCCCTACTTAAGAAATGGAGACCCAGATCTATTATTAGTTTATTAAATCCACTCAGAAAATCTTTACTGTGACCATTTCACGTCAGGTATTTAAAAGGTAATTATGTCTCAGAAAGTTGAGAAGCTATTGTGTTTTAGATTAGACTAATACTGTAAATAAACCATTCCCTCCTTGAAATAGTAGCCAGTGGTACTTAAAAAAGTTTCATAAGAATTTTTTTGAAACAAGAAGTAATTCTTTGGGTTGCCTTCAATAAATACTGAGAAAATCAATTTAAAAGACTGTGATCTGAGTTCACCCTGGATGAAAATGAGTTGGCTTCAAAGAAATTACAGCAGGGAACAACCTGTTCCAGAATGCATCTTTACCTTAACTGTGTCATAGGGTGACGTAGCACCATGGATGCAGAGGACAACCACTGCATGGAGAACAAGAGTGAAGTTGGTTGTTAAACAGAAGTTAACCCTGTGGGGGTAGAATCATCAAGGATGCAGGCATATTAGTAATGAGTAGTCCTATCAAAAAACTTGGAAATCACACAGGCTGACACCTTGCAAAGATCTAAAACTATAATTCAAGAAAAATGTACATTAAGACATGTTCTAAAAAGCTTACATGTGTATTTGAATGAATTTTTGCTTATTATAAGAACCTCCTCTGTGACTGAATTTCAAAGCTGCATATAGCAAATCAATGACACCTCTGGCTAGCTTGTATTATGTCCACGCTGAGACTAAAGCAAAACTTAGGCATCAAGCCATGACCTATGGAAAATAAGTAGTCTTTTTAGACAAGGATTATGTCACCAAAGGATAATATCCAGATTTAGCTTGACTTGGTAGCTTGAAAAAGCAAATTTCAAGTAAAACAATTCTGATATACTGTGATACTGTTATGATAGAATGTCAGATGGTTTCTTCAGTCTTGATTAAAACATTTGGGAAAAAATTGACAACAAAATTGGAAACCATGTATAACCAGCCAGCTACATAAAAACCTTTGAATATTTTGCTTAAAGTTTGAGGTACCTTTAAATTTTGGTTTTTTTTATTTTCATTTACTGCTGTAATGTCCATCCTCCCCCATCTCCACCCTCCATTCCCTATGTCCCCTTCTACCCTACCCCTTTTGTATTATGTCTGATTTTGCTTAGGAAAATATAAGGAAATATCGAAACAACAGGAGAAGCTGTTGTCATATTTCAATCCTTGTTAAAAACAAGTTACTGGAAACGTCAAGAGAGACCTGATTCCTATGAGCTATTCAACTCATTAAATTGGAAGGGATATAAGGCCCTTCAGTTGTTTCTCTGAATTAAACCTTGAAACCTTTCGAGATTGACTGGTTATTACTTATCCTGGGCTTGGATACAGCAAACTGTTAAGTAAAAAAACCTTGAATTATGTGGAACTGGGAGTGAAAGGAGGGCTTGTCAGTCTCATGTCATGGCTCAGGACTGAGATGCCAGGGCAGGCAAAGTCCCCTAGACTTCTAAAAGATGAGAGATTTGATCCTGTCTTTGGCTTCTTTACCCCTTCAGGTGAACTTTTGAAGTACTTTTTTCTAGTAATTATGTCCTGTCCCTGATCTGAGTTTGGATTCTAGGGGAATGAAATTCAATTAAAAAAGGTCAGCTGCATATGGAAATGTAAATACTTGCAATGCAAGTACATCCAATGATCTCTTTCACTGACTGATGAAAAATTTGATCTTTCCTCCCTTTTTCTGCAGAAATATGAACACCATCAGGTATGAGGAATGAGGAACAAATTTTGCAGGAGAGGCCGGCCTGCATGTATGTGTATGTGTATGGCCAGTCTTTGTGAACGAAGATTTTGGGAAAGATCTTTTACCTTTCAAGCCTGTGCAATGGATTTTTTAGGTGAGACACAGCATGCGCTGAACTGAGCCCACCCTTTAATCCTAAGGTTCATCAGCCGGGGTCAAGCGAGCTTGGACAATGGCAGTGAGGTCCTCAGGACGTAGGTTTGTTTAGAGTGACCTTCTCTTAGATGGATGGCCTCACAGGGCTGACGAGCTCCATCTGCCCAGGGGAGAATCCCTGACCGGGAATTGAACCCGGGCCGCGGCGGTGAGAGCGCCGCATCCTAACCACTAGACCACCAGGGGTCCCCCAGCCTGCATATATAGGCTTTTAAGAAACTGTCTTACATTGATGCATTTCCTGTAGCTGAGGGAAGATATGGACTTCCCTTCCTCCATGCAGCATGCTTGATCTTACTGCTACTGTTTGCTACAAGAGTGTTAAAGACACTTCACTAAGACTTCACTAAGACTTCACTCTTGCCACTGCCAGTGGCTGTCACTGTGTGCTCTGTCTGGCACAGTGAGGTGGTGTGCTACTTTCAAAGGGAATGCAATGGAAGAGGCAGTGGTGGCAGCTACTGGTGCCAAATCCCTGCTGTGCCACTGGCTGGTGGTCTGAGCTGTGGTGGCAGCCCCTTTCTCCCATGCTGGCTTCTCAGGCAGTGTCCTCTAGGGAACTGACAGCATCCTGTGGGCTTTGGTCCAGCTCCTATGTTGCCAGCTGGCCAGTGCTGTGCCAGTCTAGCAAACGATTTGGTGCCAACAATAGGGGAATTCACTCTCTGGAGCTACAGTTATAGTGTTTTGCAGGAATCAGTTGCATTAAGATGTCAGACTGCAGTGTTCTAAGTGTGAGTTGTATTTTCCTAATGTAATGAAGATTGAGCCATCATTTTGTATAGCACTGGGGGCCATTCTGAATCAGACAGAGCTGCTTTATTAAAAGGCTTTTCTTGCCTGATGTACAAAACTCCAGCTATGAGCAAAACTGCCTAGCTATTTAGTATTCATTTGCTGATGGTAATCAGCATCTTGGGACTGCTTTAAGCAATAGTTTTCAGATTACGTAGGTATAAATGCACTTTATCAAATGTATCTATAATGAACTTTCTAAATCATTCATTCACAGGTTGTGAATTGTTCATTTTTGAAGCACGTATTTCAGAAATTTTTTTTTTACATTATACCTCTTTATACAACTAAAATACAATGTTGCAATTAGTTCTTCATCATCAATGTTTCATGACAGAGTTCTGGTGTATTAGTGTTATATATAATTACTAATTAATGAAGTTTAAAGCAAGTTTTAGGCCAAAGGAAAAAAAAAAATATTTGTTCTTAATAGAGGAAGATAAAACTTCTAGTCCTGCCAGGGCAAGTCGTGTACTCAATATATGCTCTTCACAAGTTCACTGTTTTCAAAATAGATCTTCATGCATGTGATTTTCACTTTATGGTCTCTAATAACATCTGTAAACAGTTTGAGTGAGGGTAGTGTTTTCACTCTGAATGATGGGATTTATGCATAGAAACTGAAGAGAAAAATGACTCATTCTATTATTCATGTCATGGATTGATACGAAACAAATCTGTCCTTGACTTTTTCTTCCTTTGAATCAGTAGTTACATTCTCTTTTTGCTGAAGTTTATGCTGGATTGACATGAAAAGATGTCTGTTCCAGAGCAAAAAGTAGCAATATAACTTTCACCTTTTTGCTACAACAGGGAAAGAAGAAAATATATTTCCTATTTTGCCATAATGCACTTGACCCAAATATTTTCAGACAAACTGACGGAAAAGGCCATTTTACAATATAATACATATATCAGGGTCAGAGGTAGTCTATTTTTATTATGTGAGTATTTTTGTCAGATAGGGCATTTTGCATTACCGTGAGAAGGACAATAAAATTCAGGAAGTGGAACAAAAAAGTTATCTCAAATGCATGCCAAAAATAGTTGAAAACCTTGTTTTCCAATTCCAGTATGCATTTAAAATAACCCTTGGATCTGCTTGAAGATCACATATGGCTAAAGCATTTTTTGTTGTCCCAATTCAGTGTAGCTGTCAATAAAACTTCAACAGAATCTCACTGACTAAACAAACATGCTTTTAACAGAATGTTATTATTTAATCTGTCATGAAAAGTAAATATGTTTTTATTCTTTTACATTATTCTGGTTGAATATTTTGTGAAAGCTTAAATTCTAATATGTTTTAGCTACTCAGTAGGTTGAAATAGTAAGATTTCAAGCAAGCCGGCTGGAGTTTTCACTTAGATGCTGGTGCATTTTTCCTCTTGGCCTCTGAGGGCTCATCTCAGCTGTCATTCCTAGGTAAAAGAGAGAGGGTAAGTCCACAGACTTAATATGAAATTTCTTATTTCATTATCAGTTGAAAAGAAAAAAAAAACAGACTAGTTCTGATATCTATTTTATAGTGGAGGGGACTTGGAAGCAAAAAAAATTGCAATCTGATATTAAAACATTTATTTTAAACTAGAAATTCAAACATATATTTTAAAGATTTTTCCTTTTTTTTTTTTTAACTTTTTTTTGCACCTTTCAACCAGGCATTTGGGCAGAGAGGGTCCAACCACATGATGCTGCAAAAGAACTGGATTTTTTTGATTCAGAAACTAAGAGGTTGCGTTAAAGACAGGCTTGATCAGGCTAGTATTCTCCATGTCTTTTAGAGCTTCAGCAACGTGGTACTCTGCTACCGCAGTATGGATTCTAAAGCAGGGCTGGGTCTGGCTTCCCCTGGAGGAGAGTGTGTATGAAGATGATGTCTGCCTCAGTGCAAACATTCTCTAAGACATACACTTAAGCTTAGCTTGAGGGATTCAAAATGGTTTCTGGTCTTTCAGTGCTGTAGTCCAGGGTTCAGAGGGGAGCAATTAGGGGGGAAAAGAGTTTTGTCTGCTTGGTTAATATTAATATAAGAATTGTACATTTCTTAGAGAGGAGGGGACCTATAAGTAGATTTTAAGTTTTGTAAAATTAGGTGGAAAATCTTAAAATCTATAGCTTTGAAACAATCCTCCATTAAGTTTGTATTATTTTCCAATAAAGATTTGAGCATGTAGGATTGACATGAAAGCAGCTAAGATTAAAACCAATGTTATTTTCACTTTGAAATTAGTCCAATTTTCTTATCTCTTGTAATGTTTTGAGGGTTTGGAGGAAGGGCTAGGTTGGATATGTGCTGGGAATGATTTTTAGGGGAAATTGCTAAAGATACCTAAAACAAATCTGCAGTTAATAATAATGCATAGCTTTCCGTTGTACTTGAAATGTGGGGTTTTTTTGAAAATGTAATTACTGGTAGTTATACCAATATCTTTGTAGAATAATTTCTCAGTGGGAAATAATGACAGAACAAAAAGGTGTTGTAAGCAGAGGAACTATAGGACAGATTTCCTCAATTAGTGATGAAAGATTCTGGCTTTTGTTGTTTCCTCAGTTTTTAAGCAAGTAAAATATGATAAATATACCATATGTCAGAATTCACATAGAAGTACTCCTGGTGTCCCTCTTGATTCTACTTTTGGCTTTGGTTTTAAAGAAAGAATGAGGAGAAAAAAATGTGATGGGGCTACAGTAACTTTCCACTTTTTGAGATCAAAATACAGTGCCAAATGTCAAACTGAATAGCAAAAGAGAAATGTTTTCTAGATTAGTGGTTTTGCTCCTTACAGACTAATAATATGGACTGTATTTTAATGACTAATCTTGAATACTGAAGGCTCTTTTGAAGACCTACTTAAGCAGATATAAAATAGATGCATGTATAATAAAATGTGCAACCCAATAATAACTCAGCTGGATGCTGGATGAAATGATGCATTATTTTTTTTTTGAACATTTGTCACTATAATTTCTTAGGTGAGACTGAAATACAAAAAAAGGAATAATTCCCATATTTCAATACCTTTAGACTAATATACTGTAAATTGAGGCATGCAAAGGAACTGTTCCTATTTAAAAAAAGGAAGAGGTCTTAAAAAAGGTCATAAAAAAGAAGAACTTCAGTAAAGCATGGTCATAAACTGCCAGACTGTCTGCATCAAAGAAGATATTGTCCAATCAGGGATTTTCCAGGCAGTACTCTTCAGGCAGTAATAAGTAATACAAGCTAAAATGCTCAGCTGAATATGTAATTTCCAGTTTATTTAGTACATTAATATTAGTTTTGAGGTCTTTTGTGTGTGTGTTTGGTTGTTTTTTTGCTTTCACCGTAACTTTTAGGAATATGAAGAAGCTAGTTACTGATTTCTGTGGAGACTTTAGTATTTCTTTACCAGATATAGGCATGTGGATACTTTTTTTTTCTTTCTCTGACTGACAACAAGGACGTTATCTGAATTGAATTCATATTAAGTGTCACCTAGGAGATATATAAAAGGAGCTTCCCTATACTGTCACTGTTTCAATTTTTCAGGAGATAAGCAAGAACCTTTTTGAGCTGTTAGCTATTAAAGTGAATAAAGTGGCTATTTTCTATTAAAACCACGTACAGTATTTTAAGCAGTTATAAGATTTAGGATTAGCCCCAGGGTAGTACTATAGATATGCAAAACCCCATTCTAAGCTACAATTTTTTTTTTTACTAAGGCACTAGTTTAGAGTACACAACATGTATTTGCAAGACTTAACTCACTGAAAGAAAATTGCTATCATAATATCATAAAGGTGATTTTTTTCATCCTTTTTAAACACTCAGTTAATATGTAATGCATATTCCTCACATCTATTCTGAGATTACTTTTCGTTTTAAAGGTGAGGTTATGTTTTAGAACAATTTAATGTCACCCTAACTCTACCTCAGTACAAATATCTTTGAATAGGTGGTTCATACATACACTGGTTTGATCTGAGAGAAGCACATTTTGGTGACATTTTTCAGTGGCTTTTTCTGCCTGCAACACAAAACACATTCAGAAATTCTGCATATGCTTGGTAGTTTACTGCAACCTTCTAATAATTCTGCAATTCTCTTGAACTTTAGTTCAAACACTAAACAAATTTTGCAGAATGAGGTAATAATGCCTCAGCCATATTTATTGCATTGTGTAAGTTATGATACTTACTTCCGTGTTTATACTCTAAATTATAATTTAGAATATAAATTACATGTATTACATCCATATGCTATAATAATATTACATGAATAAATTAGAAATAGGATAGTAATACTAATTTCAGTAAAATTTTTTTCCATATAGTTCTCTGCCGTTAGAGGTATTTGACTAAGTACAAAAGGGGCTAGCAAAATAGGCTACATTTGCACAAATATTCCTATAACTGATATGGTAATAAACTTTTACTTGCCTTTCTGTTAGCTGTGAATCTCAAAATTTTCCTCACCCTTTGCTGCCTGATTTCCTTCTGTGTCTTATTCTTTCTGCAACAATATTCATTACATTATACTGATGGTGCTGGTGAAAACTGATTTTACAATTATGATGCCTGAATGACACCCATTAAGAGCACAGATTTTGTCAATTAGAATTGCTTGAATTACTGACAAAATATTGCTTTCTACTGATGGATGAAGTGAAAGACACTGAAATTCAATATCAGTATTTGCAAGGAATAAGCCTTACTGGTGACATTCAGACCTTTGAAAGTATGTTTATGGCACAGTGAAATGATTATTCAAGCTGTGAGTGGGAAATAAATGTGGAATGGCAACGATTTCTAGATGTTACATTTCTCATAGCTGTACTTAGGAAGATAATATGCACACAGGGTATGTGGACTAATGCCAGAGTGCACATTTGGGATTGAGAAGTCCATATCCTGAAGCAGCTGTGTTGGGTTGACCTTGGCTTGTTGCCAAATGCCCACCCAGCCTCACTCTCACTCCCCCTCCTCAACAGCAGAGAGGGAGAAAATTAGATGGAAAAGCATGTGGGTTGAGATAAAGACAGGAAGATCCCTTACTAGTTACCATCATGGGCAAAACAGGCTTGAATTGGGGAAAATTTTCCCTTGCTCCAGGATGGGGTCCCTCCCTGGGGAATATAGTCTTTCAGTGCTCTGGTGTAGGTCCTTCCCACAGGCTGCAGTCCTTCAGGATAGATCCATGTGGTCTCACATGGGGAATTTCTGCTCCTACACCTGAAGCACCTCCTCCCCCTCCTTCTTCACTGACCGTTGTGTCTGCAGAGTTGTTTCCCTCACATTGTTCCTCACTTGCCTCTCCCACACCTCTGGGCCTGTTTTTAAATATGCTTTCCCAGAGGTGCCGCCAGCTCACCTGTACCCAGTACATTCCACTCCACATCTCTTTGAAACAAACATTTATGAATCATCATGAAAATTTAAATTCATTACATACTTTTCATGAACTTTGCTTGCAGCAACAAGAAAAAATTCCCCACACCAAAATTGAAATAACATCATCACCACACCGACAAACACAGACAATACATATGCACTCCCAGCCTACTGGATTTTGGTGGTGTGGAGCTGAAGGGACAGCCCTGATGGTGTGTGAGCACTGCTCAGCAATAGCCAAAACGTTGGTGTGGCGCCATCCCTGCTGTAGGCACAAGTGCAAAGCACAGCACTGTATAGGCTGCTGTGAAGAACCCAGGCAGACTTGGTACAATATCATTCTTGTATCACCAGAGAGATGAATTTGTGATTTCATGGTGTACATGCTTGCTGATCTCTGATTTAAGCTAAGAACTAAACAAGAAATATAGTAGGAAAGGCTATGAAAAGAGTAACAAATGGGACCATGTAAATGAACTGACAGGACCAGCCATTCTATCTGTACTCTTTGATGTACTTTATGAAGCTAACTAAGTCAAATTTTATTTTCCCTGTAGCATTCTTGCTGCCTTGTTAGTGTGTTAATGATTTCTTATGTCTGGGCATAATGGCATGCTCTTTGGGAGCTGTGAATTTAAAGTATGGGCATGCTGTAATATTTTAATGGCGTCATATCAACAAATATCAAGCATTTGTCTACCAAGAGCAAAGTGCTGATAGCTATAAATTAGTCTCCAGCTGGTATTCAGAGAGTCTTATTTGCTTCTTAGCCTGAGTGAGAGACAGTTGATATGAATGATGTTTAGGTTTTATTCAGTGTTTGTACCTTCTTCTTATTTTTCCACTTTGTGATCATATGCCAGAAAGAATGTAACAGAGCTCCTGACGGCAAACAAAGAATTTTATGATACTTCAAAGAGTATTATGACTTATTCTTGTTGAGAACTGTTCAATGTGTATGAAAATTATGAATAGTTTTGAGGTATTCATCAGAGAAATTAAAATACAGTAGATGATCTGTTAATGATCTCTAAAGCAGTATTTTTAATGCAAACAAACCTGGAATAATGTTTTATTTTGAAATGCATGTAACTGGGCTCTTTCTTTTCTGCATCCTTTACCACCCCTTTATTGGAGAACTGCAAAGCACGTCTTTCTTTGGGCCAGTTTGGGATATTTCCTTCAAAATGCAATTTCTGTGAGTTTTGTATTCTCTTGAGGTCTTCAGAGTCTCAAGGCTAAAGGAGGTTAAAAAGATTGCAGGCAGAATTAGCTACCCGATAGACGTATATTTTTTTTTAGACTGAATAATATAGGAAATCAGTGAAATCAAGTAGGTGGCCAAACAGAAAGGATTGTAATCACAGGTAAGTAAGATAGATCATGCTGAGGTTCAAGCTGATAGAAATTACTAGACATTTCCAATCTTTTTATTACTTTGATTGGTAATTTTATTATTTTGATTGGTAGCTTAGTCATGTAAAATAAAAAATACAGCTTGTATTTGAATAGAGAATCATAAATAGTAGTGGTTCCGTACAGAAAGGTAGTAAAATATGGCTTCTGTATGCTGTAAGAAACCCTTAGAGATATCAGACGATCATAAGTATTTATTGCATAAACAGTCTGGCAGAGGAAAGGAGTAGTCAGGACACTTTATAGCAAGAAAAGTTTCATAGACTGTGGGTCACCTTCACTAAAAGAGTTTCTTGGAGCTGCTGTGTGGATTCTTGAGAACTTTCCACTTCAGAAGGCACGAAACCTTGTACTGGGTGTCCCTTTGTTCATGAAGACACAGTTTTCTTCACAGGTACTGTCATTTCTCTGTATTATTTAGGGGTATAACTTCTGGGTGAGTCAAGTCTTCCATCTTTTATTATATTGTGTTAATACTTCTAATTGATCCGAGAATCATGTTTCTTATCTAGAAGAAAAAAAAATCACTTTTTCCAGTCTTACAAATCAGATGAAAAATGAAATACAAAATCACACTTACTTATGCCAGATGTACAAAAAAATATATAAAACTGAATTTCTTTGCTACTCACATAATCAATAATCATCAAACAATTATCAAAAATAAAATAATATTTTCCCTGCAGGGGCTGGAACACAGCATGGGAATGGGATTCAGTTTTCTCTTTGAAATTTTTTATTTTCCATTTTTCATATTAACGGTATTTGTAGTTCTTTGTACTGGCTGAGTGACAAAAGCTGTAAGCCAGGTAAGCCTGCTGCTGTTACCACATTATTTTTCAGATACTGGTGAAATGTGACATGAAGATGGAAAATTCAAATCCTGATTATTTTTTGTGCAAGGGAAATTTCATTATGCAATAATTTTGTTCATATTTTTTTACTGAGAAAACTGAGAAAACTGGATTTAGACTTGTAAGATCTATAGGAAAAGGATTTTAAGGTGTTAAGATTAGGTATAGTTTTCAGTTTGTATCATCAAGGGTAATGCAGGACAGTGGATAATAGTCTAAATGATCTGATTTGAGTAGTAGGAGATATAAAGAGTTTTAAAGAAGTATGAATGTGGCAAGAGGAATAAAATTCATGAGTGGACAGGCCCAAAACTTTCCTCTTACGGAAATCTTTTCCTTTTGACATGGCAATGAACACTCCTTTGTGGACTTATTTTTTACACAACCACATTAGATTGGTACATTAATAGGCAAAAGGATTTAAAGGCCTAAGGGACATGAAAACACTCCTAATAATACTGATATCTGGTGAGCATACTAGGAGGTTGGCACAAGAGTTGTAAAGCAGTTAAGGATGGTGAGCTAGAAGCAGAAAAATTAACCTTGAGAGAAATGGAAAAAACCCTCTTGTTGGTGTCAAAAAGATTTATAAAGCACTATTATTTGAAGCCTCATGCTATAAGAAATTAATGTATTAATGATTTCAGCTTTAAGTACCTTTCTAAAAGTAACACCCCCAAACTTTAGGTAAAAACAAACAAACAAACAAAATTATGCCATATATTTAGGAGTATTATAGGAAATAAAATACATGCATTTGAAAATTTTGGCTAAAAGTCTTTTGATATTATTTCTATTCCTTTGAGGAATTTTAGAAATCTTGGCCTAACACTGAGGGTAGTCAAGATCTACATGAGACTTAAGAAGGGTCCAGCTTGTTTTAGAATTGCTGATAAAATATCTTCAAATGAAGATATTTTAAACTCAGCAACTTTTATTTCTCTAGAAAGCTGAGATTTTAGTTCTGAGGATTTATAAGCTTGAGTGAAACCTGGCAAAAAAAAATTCTGACAAAGGAGAAAATAAGATAAATGCTCAGTTTGAAATTATAGTGGTTTAAACCAGGTTTCCCCCTGAAGCTGAAAGTGGTAACCCCCAGGGGGTGGTGACCCTTGGGGCTTGACCCAATCAGTGCTCCTGCAAAATATAAACATATCTCTGGAGACCGGAAAAGAAGCAGTGGTACTTGTTGTTAGAAGAAGAGGTGGCCATGTTGTAGAGGCCACGAGGAGAAGGGGCTCCGGCCCCTTGGGGGCCTCTGCCCTCCCCCCAGCCCCCGGTTGGGGGCTGCAGGGACTCAGAACAGTGTCAAACTAGACTGAGTGCCTGTGACTAGGAACTGGGGGAGTTTCTCCCCTGTAAGTAGAAGTGAGAGACGCTGGGAGCAGCGACGGAGTAGCAGCAGAACAGCAGTGTCTGAAAAACAGTGGCAAAGAGCCAACTGATAAGAACCAAGAAAAGCAGCAGATACCGGTATGCAACTGAAGCAGACAGAGAGCTGTCGGAGGAAACAAAAAGAACCAGCAGCAGAAAGCAGGACAAGAGATCCGAGCCAGCAGCAGGAAGAGAGTTTCGGAGGGTAAGAACTTGACAAACCAAAACCCCCAAACTCGCTAGAGACCCCTCTGAGAAAGAGGAGGAGGTGGTGGACTGAGTGGAGTCCTAAAGTACAGTATGCACTACAGAGAGGAGCTAAGAAGCTCCGGCCTCCTGAGAGCTCAGCCAGGATGGCCAAAGGAATGTGTGTGGAGGGGGTGACCTTGGGCTTCCCCCCACCCCTGCTGCAGCTTCAGAGAAGCTGGCAGCCATCTTTGAAGCAGAGCACAGAAGCTCTGTGAAGGGGCTTGATTTCTCCTGAAGATACCAGACTGTCACGAAGACCCCCGTGCTTCGTGATATGACCGTGGTGAAACGACCTTGTCTGGGGTTACGTAGTCCACGAAAAGACCCCCGTTTGAAGACGGAGGGCCGAGGGGCTTGGAGACCCCCTCGTGTGTGCTGGCAGAGAGCCAGCAACTGCTTCTGCTGCCTGGAAGAGGAGAGCCTACTGCCTAGAGAGAGCCTGCTGCTGACAGACTGGAAGGGGTCTTTTCTTCTTCTTCTCTCCTGGACTTTTATTTGGAGGGAGAAGAGATTGGACCCATTGTAAATATTATTGTCATGGTAGAGATAGATATAGAGTTAAGATTGTATGCAGTGTATTATAGTATTTATTTATGTGTATAGTCTTTGTAATATATTCCTTCCCCCATATTGAGTCTCGTGTTTTTATCTGGAAAACCCATCTCACATGGGGTTGAGATGTGGGTGGGGGGCTAGGAATAGGAATTGGATTTTGGGCTTGCTCAAACCATGACAGAATGAAAATAAATAGTAGAAAAATATTTGTTATCCTGATTGTTGTTAAGAGGGAGAAGGACTTCTCTATCAGTTCAAATTAAAAAGACATAAACGTATCTGACTTAACCAAACTAGGATGATTTAGAATTCTTTTTGTGCGTATAAATCTGTTGGTTCACCTCTCTCTTGAAACTAAGAATCATTTGAATCATCAGTCCTTCAGCAAATGGGCTTGTGGAAGCTCACATGAGACAGTTGTTCCTGTTTAACACCGTTTACCCCAGTTCACCCCAGTTCTGTTTGAATTACCCACTATTACTGTTGTTGTGATTGTTTCTCACTACAGAAGCATGTGTTTTGCTTAGAGGCTATAAAGGCCTCAGTGAGTTTTTTTAGGCACTATGTTTCTTTCTGGAGTGTCCTCCACCTAAGATACATCCTTGTCTAATGAAGAGAGGTCCTGTTTTCTTCCATGGTAACATGTTCAGCCCAAATTTGAGCATCTGTATTCCATTCTCTATTCTTGCAGTTTGTACACTGGAGCAGAGCAGCAAAGAGAGCAAAGATTTATATTAAATCTCTCTTAAATGAGAATTTGATGACCACCTGATGCAGCTGAGGAAAAAGCCCATCATAGATCTAACTTGGGGGAGAAAGCAGTGACTTACAAATTTTACTGGGATAAAACCTGGAGTTCAAATGTTTAGAAACATTTCCAAGAACAGTTTAAAACCTATTAGTAGTGATACTGACAATAGCTTTACCTTAATCATAAGGGAAGTAATCTGATAATTTCTGACTTTAAAGGTAATTCACTTGATTAAAGTAAACTGCTTATCTTTTCCTTTTGCTGCACACAAAAGAAACCAAATAAGCAATTAAATAAGGTATAATAAGCCCTCATTCTTCTTAATTCTCCTTCTGTCCATTGCTGAACTTCAAAGTACCTAGTTTTGTGGAAAGCTGCCACAAGACGAAGAAATTCTCAGATTCAGGATAAATATACACAAAAACTAGGGGAAATAAGTGGCATTTTTATACTAGTGTTAAGCAGGACTATATCCATCAGTAGTCTTCTGAAGTTAAAGGCAATGGAGCAATACATTGAAGAACTTTGTTATACTGAGACTTTTTCTCAGACTTTTAAAAATGCTGCTATGCATTTAATAAAGGCCTAGAAATCAATTTTCAGATGATGTCTGCAGCTCCCCTGCAGTTCTAGGGGGTGGAGTAAGCTGGTTTAAACAAACATGGACGCCCTTTACACCTCATATACTATCTTCTTTTGCAAAATTGTAAAGGGCTTTTTTTGTAGAATATCTATTGAATGTTGATTTGGTAGTTCCATTCAGATAAATTCTCTAATACCTTATCTTTAACTAGTGGATTAGTGTTATGATACTGAGAAGAATCTAATACATCACCATTTGATTTTTTTTTCCTGTCAGCTCATTGATCGTGCAGTGAACTCCTTTAAAAAAAAAAATTTTTGGTCAGATAAAAAAAGATTCATATTCCTTAGTAAGATACATGACATAATACTAGAATCACACAATAGAATCACAGAATGATTAAGGTTAGAAAAGATCTCCAAGATCATTGAATCCAATCTTTGATAGAACAACACCATGTCAACTAACCATAGCACTAAGTGCCATATCTGGTTGTTTCTTGAACACTTCCAGGGATGGTGACTCCACCATCTCCCTGGGCAGTCCATTCCAATGGACTCTCAGTGAAAAAATTCTTCCTGATTTCCAACCTGAACCTCCCCTGGTGCAGCTTGAGGCTGCATGGACACGTCCTCCTGTCCTGTCACTAGTTGCCTGGGAGAAGAGGCTGACCTCCATCTGGCTACAACCTCCTTTCAGGTAGTTGTTCAGGTGTCATAATGCTCCAGGTGGCATTATTATTTTACACGCAAGATGTGAACATCTGTAAGAAGAGAAGCAACAGGTCAAACATTCCAAGCGTAAATCTTGTATGTAGTTATCTATTGTCTACTCCCAAAGATTTCTTTTGGACTGTAAAAATAGTAAAAGCAAACATTTCTTTCAGTTTTAGTATACAACTCAGTATGCAAAACGTTACTCTGCCAAGCCCTAAACGTGTCTTTTTTCACACATTCTTGTGTTTTTCTCTCAAGTATGCATTTCCTATGATGCTGTCGCAGCTATTTATCTTGCTAATGAAACTAATTTCTAAAAAGTCATGCTCTGTGAAAGAAAGGAAGGAGTTGATTTTTTAGAATTATATTTAACCAAACTGAAGGTAAAGGAGGAGTTTCTAATTGTTTCTGTAGGGTTTGAATGTTACTAGATGGGGCTTTGAGCAACCTGGTCCTGGGGAGGTGTCCTTTCCCATGGCATGGGGCTGGGAATTTGATGGTCTTTAGGGTCCCTTCCAACAGAAACTGTTCTATGATTCTATGTCTTGAAATGAGGTGATATGCACAGTTTTGCTGGAGTGGGAATACAGAAAAAAAAGGAAGCTGACATCTGTACCTGTATGCCAATTTTTTGAAAAAGAAGTTCAATGATTGAAATACTTGCAGTTAAAAAATAACTTGAAATTTCTCTGAGAATTTAAATCTTAGGCAATCATAGAATATTTTGAGTGTGAAGAGCCCTTTTAAAGGTCGTCTAGTTCCTACTCATTGCAGTGAGCAAGGACATTCTCAGCTAGATCAGGTTGCTCAGAGCCCCATCCAGTCTGACTTAAATGTTTCCAGTGATGGGGCATCTACCACGTCTCTGGGCAACCTGCTCCAGTTTTCACCATCTTCACATTGTAAACAACTTCTTTCTTGTATATATCCAAGTCAACACTCCTTCAGTTTAAAACCATTACCCCCTGTCTTATTGCAAACCTGATAATAGGTTTGCCCCCATAACCCACATATTTAATAGAAGGTACAAACTTAAAAAAATCAAAGCAACAAAAATAATTTTGTGAAAGGGAAAGTTAGATATTACCCTGAAACTTGACTCCAGTAGTTACATATAAAATCTGTTGCTGATTCAGAAGTTTCTTATCTGAAACAGAAATTCAGGGAGCACCTCAGCAGCAACCAGACTTTATCTCTTAAGTTTAGATATGTTTGTTGTGAGAAAAAGCACTATTGGCAGGAATGCTGCAGTGTGGGATCAATTCAGCATGAAGCAGAACTAAAGGCAGTGAGGCAAGAATTTAAACATATTCCCCTGGATCTATGAGAAGTCACTTAGGAGAACTAAATGACACTCTCATGGAAATGCTATTATCAACTAAGTGATAGCTCTATGTTCAGACTGACCTTATAAAGCTCATGTGCTCGAAACACCTGAACCAAAAATAACTACTTATTAATAACTTGTGACTCAACTTTCTAGTTGCTACTGTTTTTTTTCAAACATCTTCCCCCCCCTCAATATGTTGAAACCTTTTTTGAAAAATATTGTACAGAAACTTTGAAAATTTCCTTGCTTCTACACACTATGGTAGACAACAGATAGCCTTTAAAATTTTTAGTTTACTTATTTTGGTGGGAAAAGGGAAGGTATTTTAACTTAAATCAGTTTATTCTTACTTAACTTCACAAGATTTAAGTAAAATCCCCTTGTTTTAAGATGATAGGCCAAAAACTGTGGAGTTTTGTAGTGAAAATTTTCTGTTATGCAATCTGAGAGGTGCTGTGAGCTGAAAAATATCTCCCTTGGAAGCTGGGCTACTTGGGCACTATTCCTGCTGCCACTGAACTTGTAACTTTTACAAAATGGATTAGCTTTCACAGCAAGAGCTTGAGATCATCCTCTTTTAGCCAATGGTTAAGACACGCTCTTGGGCAGTGAAAAGTATGAGCTTTGAATTCTCCATCCCTCAGGCTGAGCAGTAAATAGGATCTTGGTCTCCCATAACCTGATGTAGAGCTAGAATTTTTGAGCCATTGATTTCTATTTCATTTGGCAAAACAGTGCTAAAAGGTATGTTTGGGTTTTTTTAATAGCCTGAACTTTGTAATGTGTCTGGGGTAAAACAATGAACCATTTCAAGTTGACTGTACTTTTGACAAATGCACCATTCTGCCCCATAGTATTTCACTTTTTTGAGGAGTAGAAGTGAGTGGTTTTGTTGTTGGTTTTTGTTTGGTTTTGTTTTGTTGTGTTTTGTGGTTTTTGTTTGTTTGTTTTTGGTTTTTTTTTACAACATCTGATATCAATATCTTTCTGTAGTAATGCTAGGCAAAAAATGACATAGCACTTTTTTTTTTTTAAGGTACTGATCCCTGAGTAGTACAGTTAATGAGTCATGAGCTGAACCATTTCTATGGTTCCTTCCCAAATACCTGTAACTCATGTGGATTCACATGTGAGGAAAAGGCCATTGATGTTATTCTACTCCATTAAAATATGGCAAGAATTTAAAGATATTTTGTATATGTGACAGGATAGACCACCCTGATAAGGCCTAAAATCCAATCAGAATGCATACAATGCAAGCTATCATGCTATCATGCAAGATCAACTGCTGGAGCCCAGGGTGTTGTCTTGGTGTTAATTATGCTAAAACCATCCTGGTTCACCAGACTATGCAACATGGCCTTGATACCTCTGATTTCTGCTTGTTCTAGGACAGACGTATTAGTGACATAATCTGATCAGTAGATGTTTAGGATTGTACAGAGGCAGCGTTGATGGAAGCGTTCTAGGAGACACAGGTGGTGGCAGCAAATGACCCATGATTTGGATCCATATAAAAGAGTGGACAGTACAATGGCTCTGTAAACACTGATCTTTGTACTTTTCTTCAAGTGTTTATTTCACCAAACTCTTTTACAAAGCTTTCCGAAAGCACTATATGCCTTTGCTAACCTGTTGTCTATCTCTCCATCAATCTTACCGTCTGAGGAGATGAGGCTACCTAGGTAATTAAACTGCTGGACTGATTTGAGCTCTGATTCACCAATGGTGATATGGGGATGATGGAAGACTTCCTGAGGTGCAGGTTGATAGAGAACTTCTGTCTTCTTTAAGCTGACTTCCAGCCCAAAGAGCTCAGCAGCGTCTGCAAAGCAGGATGTTAAACGCTGCAGAGCTGCTTCTGTGTGGGCAACAAGGGCGGCATCATCAGCGTAAAGCAGCTCCCGGACAAGATGGTTTAAGGTCTTGGTGTGGGCCTTCAGTCACCTTAGGTTGAATAGGCTTCCATCAGTACGGTATCGAATATAGATACCGTCCTGATCATCGAGGTCTGCTGTGGCCCTTTGGAGCATCATGCTGAAAAAGATTGTGAATAGGGTTGGTGCAAGAACGCAGCCTTGTTTCACGCCATTTTGGTTATTAGAAAGGGCTCAGAAAGTGCATTGCCATATCTGACTTGGCCGTGCTGATCCTCATGGAGTGAGATGATCATTTTAAGGAACTTGAGGGGACATCCTAAACATTCCAAAATCTGCCATAGACCTTTTCTGCTCACAGTATCGAAGGCCTTGGTGAGGTCGACAAAGGTTACGTAAAGACCTTTGTTCTGTTCCCTACACTTCTCTTGCAGTTGTCTGAGAACAAATACCATGTCTGTGGTGCTCCTGTTGGCTCTGAAACCACACTGGCTTTCAGGTAGAATTCCTTCTGCTATAGCGGGTATTAGTCTGTTCAAGAGTATTTTTGCCAGGATTTTGCCAGCAATGGAGAGCAGAGTAATACCACGGTAATTTGAACAGTCTGATTTAACTCCTTTCTTCTTATACAAGGTGATGATGACTGCATCACGAAGCTCTGATGGTAGTTTGCCTAATGCGTTGGGCAGGACACATCTCAAGGATGAGGGACTATCGCCTCCCTAAGCTCATGCTTTATGGTGAACTTGCCACCAGCTGCCGCAAGAGAGGAGCCCCGAAGAGAAGATTCGAGGACTCCTTGAAACAACATCTCAACCTTGGCCATATTGATCAACATAACTGGTCTACTCTGGCCTCCAGTTGGGAGGTCTGGAGACACACCATCTATAATGCTGCTGCTTCCTTTGAGAATGCACGCAGGATCACTCTTGAGGAGAAAAGACAATGCAGAAAGAATCGTGTCTTGCAGAATATACCACTTAAGGAGTCTTTCTGCTGTGCCTATCTTGTATTGGCCTTTTTAGCCACCAGCATGCTTGTAACAAATGTGGGTAGAGGCCTTCCCAAATCTTCGTTTGCGAAGCCTTGCCATGATGATCACCAGACTACGAATCAGATAAGGTGGTAGCTGGCCTGTAAATGTGTGACTAATGTGACAATCACTTTATAATATAAAAGTCCAGTCCCCTGTCATACAGTCATGTTCTTCTACCATAACCTTCTTGGGGTGTATGTGTGGAGATTCCTCCCTTGGCTGGGGATGCCCTCCAAGGATACTCCTCAAGGCTGAGAGAAAGAGATCTCCCCACAAGCGTTGGTCTGGGTGAGTTACATCAATCTCTACTTAATAATGATTTCCTTTTTGCTAGCTTTAAAATACTTGTTTCAATAATTGCTTCAATATAGTGCACTGTCCTATCTTATACTATACTACTACTAGTTTTAGCTTTTATACTGTATAGTAAATCTTTTGTCTGATCATTTGTAATAATAAATGATTAATTTTATATAAATATTCTCATTTTGCCAATTAAAACCTACAGGGCAAAAATGGTTCTATCACACCTCCATAATTCCTTAAATTTAAACCCCTGACATGATTCAATGCTAAGACCGGACTCAGCCGTACCTAGACTGCTCTCTGAGAAGGCATTTAGAAAATCAGGGAGTCCTTTCTGCACCTTGTGACTCAATGGCAGGGCTTTTTAATAAATTTTGCCTAAGCCTTCCATTCCACCCGTGACAGTATACTTGGATATTAGTCTTTGTACAATGGCTAATGTAATAAGCCAGCATAGAAGCTGTATTTCTTGCAAAATTACTACACTTCCCACTGTCAGAGTGTTAGGAGTGGGGAGACCTGTAGGCTGGGAAGAGCTCAGCCTCTGATCACCTGCGTCACCGTCCACTGCCCATCATGGGCTGTATCTCAATTGTTCTTCATAAACAATTTGTGCATCTTCAGAGATTTAGTTATGGTTTGAGATTGCCCCCCCCCCCC